>NC_092804.1:71238068-71545281 GCF_040954645.1 Diabrotica undecimpunctata | reverse complement strand
GTCACTGAAATGAAATGTTACTAAAAATATTGTTTACTAGAAATGCACAAGAAAACACAGCCTTTTTATAATACGTAGCGAAAATTTATTTTAATAGGTAAGGCAAATGAGGCAAGGGATAGGAAAATACAATTATTTTTTTGTTTAAGTTTTTTATTATTCATTTTATTGTCTTTCAAACATTTGTGAAAACGTTGTTAAATTAAAAAAACTATATTATCATGCTTTTAAAAACTACATTCCTATTAATTTTTTTGTACATTCAATTTTCACA
Source organism: Diabrotica undecimpunctata (assembly GCF_040954645.1). Taxonomy (NCBI): domain Eukaryota; kingdom Metazoa; phylum Arthropoda; class Insecta; order Coleoptera; family Chrysomelidae; genus Diabrotica; species Diabrotica undecimpunctata. The sequence continues at coordinate 71,545,007 of NC_092804.1, read as the reverse complement.
CTCAATTTTAATAGTGTATTTTACTTGGTTTACTTCCAGACACTTATAAAAAAAGTTTACTTTTATCTCTTTATTTAAAACTTTTAAGAGATTTCCAATCTGTCCTCGTTTTTCTCATTAATAATATAACAGACAGTCATTAAAATTCTCCCGAGGCCTGCATAATTTCCGGTCATTAAGAACGACGTAGTTCAGATTAAAAATTGCTGCCTATTAAAGCTTTGGTGATCAATACTTTGTTTCCACGATTAAGTTGCAGCTAGTGCAGAAATGAAACAGAATTAAACGCTTTCTGATTTAGTTGAATTCGTCTTATTCCATATTTTATATTTTTGATTTTAATTTTTTATATCTTAAGGAACAAATAAATTAAGTAGGACAAATTCTTCGAGTATCTCGTTAATTCTACTCCGTCTCAAGTTTTTGGTTCAGTATGAGCTCTTATGTACTATATATATTTTTTTTACTATTCCGTGCATTTTTTAATGATTCTATCATTAATATGAAAACTTATGATGCCTGCACACAATTGTTGGTTATACACGATTATTGTATTCAAAATGTTCCACATATGCTACATTTGATCATCTCTGCAATCAATACTTACGAAAATCTTCCCAATGTTACATGTAAAACTTTACATAGGCTTTTACATGATTTTGGCTTTGAGTATAAAAACCATTTAAACAAGAAGACAAAAAGGAAGAGAAAAATATGGCAGTAATTCATCATAAAATGGATGCAAATACTTATAAAAAGTGGTTTTTAGAACACTTATTGTCCAACATTCTACGAAATTTAGTTATCATCCTTGTTAATGCGCCATATCATACCAGAAAAATTGAAAAAAGTCCCACAAGTTGGCAAAACAGTACATTATCAATTGGATGATCCACAATGAAGTACCGTACAAAGATAATATGTTAAAAAAGATTATTAAGTAGCTTTCATACATCCCTCTATGTTATTTCTTCGATACCGCAAGGTTTTGAACGCCTTGCAAAATATTGATATAAGTAATCCAAATAGAACTTTATTTTGTTTAAATTAAATTACTGGTTATTATGTGTATATTATTTTATAATTCATAATTTCTTTTCCAATAATAACTTCTTCTTCATTTACTATACATATAAACTATTTAAACATTACATGATTAGAATCAAACAGTGTTGATACAAATACAAAAATTTTCAATACAATTTTTGCAGATATTAAAGAACACATTTTTTTCTAAAAAGTGACAAAGTTGGATGAAAAACAATAATCAGGCAAGCTCTAGTGTGATAGTGGATCTTGTTGAATGAGTTCTTGTATGAAATATTACTCATGTACCACTAATTAATTCAAATTCAGGAACAATTCAGGACATTCAAATACCTTGGAAAAAGGTCTACAGGTAGTAGTATTTTATTAAAGGGGTATTAAAAGTACCCTGTAAGTGCATTAATTAACTCAAAAATACTAATACCTTTAATGCAGAAGTGACTAATTTGCAAAGAATTATTTACCATTTGCGGGTTACAGTAATTATCTGGATATACTAACTGTTTCAAATATTTGAATCTGCAAAAGAAAAATACCATTCATTTTGACCCATTTATCTTTATTCATGATTTGGATATAGTTTTATTATTTTTCCAATCAACTACTTAAAAGTTAATGCTACCTCTTTCTTACTTCAACATTTTTCTTTCTTCAACGTACTTTGTTAATTGAAAGTTAAAAGTCCATAGCAAACAATAATAAGTGAACAGACATATTTGTGAAAACATATTTTCACATTTAAGTTGATATTCATTGTGGGACTTCGCTGTCGGAAGTCTCACAGAGAAGTGTACTGGGTCCTGTCCTGTACGTACTCTACACTGCCGACCTGCCACAACAACAGCTACATTTGCAGATGATACGGCGATCTTATGCTCTAACAACTATCTACACATCACATTAGAACTCCTGCAAAATAACATACATGAAGTTGAAAAATGGTTAAAAAATGGAGAATTAAACCAAATGAGCAAAAGTCGATACATGTAACATTCACAACCCGTAGAGGAACATGTCCACTTGTGTGTATTAACCGCAAACAAATACCACAGAAAACAGACCTTGGGATTCACCTGGATAGAAAACTGACCCGGAAAAAACATATTTTCCAAAAGAAAACAACTGGGTCATAAAGTGAGAGACATATACTGGCTAATAGGAAAACAATCCTAGTTAACGACTCAAAATAAATTACTCCTATACAAAGCGGTGTTGAAGCCAGTATGGATTTATGTGATAGAATTCTATGAGGCAAATAGAATGTGGCAAATTCTAATAAAGATATTATATAAAGGTTCCAATCCAAAATACTAAGGATCATTTTAAATATACTGTGGTAAATTATCATATCGAATAAAAAAATACAAGGACCGATTGCGTGAACACCCAAATCATCTAGCAAGGAATTTGATGCAGATGCGTACAGTGCATAGGTTGTTGCGTTCTGCACATACGATGACCTCAATATAATAATTGGGTCATCAGAAAGTGGAAGAGAATATATTATGTTCAATCTAAAACTCGCTGGTTTCTTCCTTTCGCATTGGGTATGTATATTCCCATAGAAAAATAATAAGCGAGTAGAATATATAAACTCTATTTTAACAACTAAAAGACAAACCTATTATAAACGCAAACATACTAATATCATATGTCGATGAATAGGTTTTAAAAACACATTAACTACAAAGGAATTTGAGGATTTGATTGCTATGGTTGAGTATGATTAGAAATAACGCATAAATTAATATTAGACGTTAAAGAGTAAAAAATATGCGCACATAAAATAATATAATTAATCCGTGGTAAAATGAACAAACCTTGTTGATAAAAGGCACACAAAATGCAATCAGACATAAAATACATTAATTATATTGAACGTAATACAAATATTATCAAATCAATTTAAAGGTATCATCAATAATAAAATACACATTAAATTAATAATGAAATTAATTAGTAACAAGTAAAATGTAAAAAAGTTTAAAATGTATAAAAGCAAGAAAGTAAAATATTCAAAATAAAGTTCAAAATCGCGACACAATATGTAATAATTTAGCACCAAGTAAACGTACTTGATCCATGCAGCAACAAGATAATATGGTGTATTGTATTTTACGCCAATAAAATGCTAGCACCAACCGCTATCGAAAAAGACGTCTTCAAGGACATACAGTAACCACAAAGTGGTGATAATGGACCAGCCTCCACCCCCACTGCATGGAACGACTGTCTAACAAGACCGAAGTAAAGTGTCTCAGGTAGAACGCTCTACGTTAACCCGTCATTTTGCAGATGGCATTTTTCGTCTTGTAATGCTTAGTTTTTAAAACAGCTGTGTTGTTGTACACGAAATCTTGTATCAATATACGGGGAGAATCAAAACTAACCAAAAGTCTGTTAATATATTACAAATGTTTAGACACAGTTGCGAAACTGCAACATAGGTTAAAACGTAAAGTGGCTAGTGATCTAGTATGAGCAAACAAAAAGTGTAGTGCTATTCATGTTTTTCCTAGAACCAATAATAGTTTAATAGACTAACATTAAGGGCGGCATATTAATGGATGTGCTTGCCACATGTCAATAGTTTAACCGAAATAAATATTACTTAATACTTACTTTGTAAAAATTGGTATGTCAATAAAAAAATATGATGGATTGATAATATGAATATGATATTCCTTCCTAGGTTTTACTTCTCAAACATTTTTAACATTCTCGACATTTTCCGTGTACTCGGGGTTACAGGCGCTTGTAGATAAAGAATAACTGTGAGGCACATAGCAACATATTTTCTGTATTAAGCGTTATCATTTGAACTTGCTTTGATATTGGTTCCAATAAATCCTCTAAGAATATAATATGTATGAAATGATATTGCCATTAATGGGGTGTTTTATAAGTCGCACTGTTTTATTAGAATGTATATTGTAGATATTTGTATATTTTATACTAATTTGTTATTTTTGTTTCAGATTGTGATAGAATGTCGCGGCAACCGTCGTCTACGCCGCGTCCCTAACCCCTTTCTATGACCACCATCTTAGACATCCTCTTCCCTCCCACTTACGTACGCAGCATGGACATCAAACACGAGATGATCTACCGAGACGATGACGTGTTGCTCGTTAAATCCGAGCCTCAGCTCTATTCTCCCACTACTGCTAACGGTGCCACGATTTCCGTAGGAAACCTCTTATCGGCAGCTAATAATGGCCGAATGGCTACTTCAAGTAATGGGCTCTTAGTGTCGAGTAATGGAGCAGGTGCGTTCAGCGCGTTTGCGACCGCGGCGCAGGCTGCGCAGCCTGTAAATAAACGACCGGTAGCGCGCACAGATGACTTTTTGGGTTCGCCTAGTCCGGGAACTATGAGTGGTAATACCGCGCCACCACTGACACCTTCTCCCGGACCACCAACTCAAGCGTATACGGTTATTAGTAATGGATACCCTTCACCTATGTCGTCTGGAAGTTATGATCCTTACAGTCCTAATGGAAAAATAGGTAAGTTTCTCAATATTCTTTGGAACACATAATTTATTGTTCAGTCGTATACTTTGACGTAAATAACCTTATAAAAAATGCTTCCAGAGGAAGGTAGAGTTTTTAACCCTGCGGTGCACGGGTGATAATTTGATACACGAAGGAACGGGTTGGGTCTGAGAAGCCCAAAAATTAAACTAAGAATTTTTTATGTTTAATTTTGTAACAACAGGTTTGCGTTGCATATATTAGAACTACTACTAAAGACAACTTATATGTACATAAAAAAAATGAATTGCTATTATAATATTAAAACTAAAAATATAAAAGAAATTACATACTACAATATGGCAGATGTTTAAAGAACACCTTGTATATAACTTATTCAGTCATTTTATCGATGCATATGCGACAAACAGGTACAGTATGTTCTAAGCAAATAAATTTTTTACAGTAGTGACACATGTAGCCAGTTTTACGATCTCTACAAAAAGCACAACGTCCCCTTTTATTTTGCAATTCCGCAGGTGCTTCTACTGGTCCAACACCACTGAGTTTAGCAGCAAGCTCTCCTATATCTCGTGCCAAATGAGGAGATTGAGCTCTTGCTTTTATATTGTCCATCATTAACTGAAGACCTAGTTTTTAAAAAAAAAATCTTCTTTTGCTTGTTTTTAGATCCGGTGTGTTACTTCTCTGTATCACAAATGCATTTATTGCAGCAACATCAAGCAATACATAAAAGATGACCATGGGCCAGCGTTTTGTATTTCTTGCGACAGTATAGGAACCTCGAAGTTGATCAACGGTGTCCACACCACCTTTCGTAGAGTTCTAGAAGATTATTGCTTCAGGTTTACTTTCGTCACCCGTTGTCGGATCGATTTGGTCATCATGGTGTAGGGTTGACAAAAGAACAACATGTTTTTTTGGTTTTGGTATATAGGACAAGATTGTCATATCTTTGGTAAATCCAAACATAGTTGATTTTGGCGGTCTATTGTTCATTAAAAATTCTGTTGGGATATGCCTTTTGTTTTTCCGTAGGGTGCCTACAATTGTTAGACTATGATTTGTCAGTAAGTTTTGTGCGAGTTCAATTGATGTAAACCAATTGTCCATTGTGACATTCCGGTTGGATCTGGAGATTTGTTTGCAAAGCCGCTCAACCACATCGTTGACTGGTGGTTGTGTAAAGGCATATATTTCTAATTGATAAGTATAGAACGTGCGAGAATCCACCAAGGAAAATACCTTCAGACCGTATCGGGCAGGTTTTTTTGGAAGGTACATTCTAAAACTACAGCGACCTCTAAAGCCTAAAAGCATCTCATCGATAGTGACATATTGGCCAATGGTATAATATTTTTGAAAATTTTCAACTACATCCTCGAATACGACTCTAACTGCTGCAAGTTTGTCTACTTGTGTCCGTTCGTCCCTTGTACGAATATCATCTAGGCGTAAGCACTTCATAAGCAATCGAAATCTGCGGAGAGCCATCGTTGCCGGAAATATGTCAATGCCCGTACCATTTCTTTCCCAAAACTCAAAAATTGAAGTTCTATCTCCACGGTAAACTCCAGCTAAGTAAAGCAGACCAATCGGAGCTTTTAGTTCACATATATTTGTTAGCCTCGCATCGGAACTGTCTTTATATCTCACGGACACACGCTCGATATATACATTAGTACATTCAACAATATTTTTTATAGTTTTGTCATTAAAAAACAGTTCTCAGCATTATTTTTCAGTTTTGCAACTTTTCGCTTCACGAATAACTCCAGAAAGTTTTGTTATGATATTTTCTCGTCTAGTTCTAACATTTCGTGATCCGCATATCTTATTCCATTTCATTCCATCTTTGGTTGTAAATTGTAATAAAGGTGTTGGTTTGACTTACCTTGTGGAATACATTCTTGTACGTTTAATTCGGTGTCTGATAAATCCAATTCAGACTCTGAGTTATGATTAGCATCTTCATGTTCTAAGTGGCCAACTATAGACTCATCGGAATCTGAATCTTCATAATTTTCTTCCTCGTAGAGATGTTGCAAATGTTTTGCCTCTCTCTCGTAAGAATACATTGTTTTGCTAAGCTCTAAAAACAATACGCTGCAAATTTTGTTTTGTACTTTCATAAAAAAAAAACTTACATTAAGGAACGGGTTGGGTCTGAGAGAACGAAAACAGATATATCATCGACACTACTGCTTCAATGCGCATTCGTAACTGAGGGATTACAGCTAGCTATGCCGACAGGTACCTAGACCGCCAGGACCGTACTTAGACTCGCTGACCGAATAGAGATATTAGAAGAACTGAATGGGCCTGACATACCCAACCTGTGCACCGCAAGGTTAATAATGGTTTAATTCAATTTTCTTCAAAATGGTTGTCTTCTAAGTGATAAAATTCTGTATATTTATTTAGTGGAATGTGCCCATTCGTTTGGTGTGAATACGCGTTTTTTTAATTGCAGTCATAAACGGCTAATTTAAGATAGGTATTGTACATTTATTCATAACTTTTTGGGATATCATTTTGGGATACTATTTAACAAATTTAGATTTTCCTATAAAACAAATGATACTTTTATCTGAAGCACATGTATGACACGCAATTTTCAAGAAAAATTGATTTGTACTTTTTATTTATATTTCATTTGAAATACTAGCCCTCAGAAATACTGGCAATACCATTAGTCTTATATTTTAAAATATGCATGTCTAAATTGTTAGTATCAGTGAAGAAGATAAAATTAAGCTATTACAAGACTTTCTTTCCATGTAGCAAAAAATAATAATTAATTCTTATTCTCCTTGTAATTTGTTTACAACAAAACTAATTTTCATTTAAATCGAAAAAGAATGTGATATTTTACCGTTTTCTCCAAATGAAAATGAATTTCCTTCTTTTCCAATTTATCGAACCTACGCTAAAGCCATGACCGACCTTGAGATTAAATTTCAGTAGCGGCTTCCAGTTGCTAGAGAGTGATGAGAAATTTCTTAGTTATTTAGGGAAATGAAAATTTATCTGAGGAGTCTAATTAGGATTAATAGGCGTTTTATTTAATTACTTTCTTGAGAAAACACCTCAGTTTACCTCCTTGTTAATAAAATTTCTGGTGAATAATGGCATGTTCTTTGCATTTTTATGGTTATATAAACATGAAGTTTCTGGTTGTAGTTGAAATATAAATTTAGATTAAAATCGCAATAAATGAACAGACCTAGTTTCAAAGTTTATCCATTCCTAAAACCAATTTGTTAGGATTATCTTCGGGATGTAGAAACTTCATTAGTAAAGTTAGTCTATTAGAATTAAAATCTTCCATCTCTCTCTCTCTGCTTTTCTAGAAACTGTATATTTTATGTTCTATACATACTGTCAATTATCGGGAGTTTTTTTCTAATGTTTTTAGACTTCTGATTATAAAATTTCAAGCATCATAAAATGCTCTAACAATATAATGACAAACGTGTAGCTCACTAGTTACTTTGAGAAAAGTTTTAATTTAATAAAAGAAAATTGTGAACAATCGGGTGTTTCAGATATCGAATTTAATAATACTTCATCTGAAATCAGTGGCGGATAGATGGGGCAGAGGGGAAAAGAGAAATTTAGAATCAGACTTCAAATTAAAAAAAATACAAATAAGTTACAATAATGAAAAACTAGTTATAGACAAAATAAAATCGGAAAAAGCAATAAAAGAAGACGTAAATGACAATCTACTGGGATTTAAAGAGAATATAGAGCATTGGTGGCAGATTTTCAAAACAGCAGTTAGGTAGTAAAGTAAAAAAAAACATTTACAAGATACACGGCAAAAGACTGGATAACAGATGAAACTTTAGAGATCATGAATGAAAAAAGAAATCCAGGAATACCAACAATATCCAATACCACCGGTTAAAAAGTATAATAAAAATAAGAGAAGTAAAAAAAGCGTAGTGTTCAGTAAAATGTAAGGAAATAAAGGATTTGTAATAGAAATATGACAACTTCAATTTGCATAAAAATAACTAGCGGGAGTAATGGAATAAATTTACTGCTGAACAGAGAAAGAACTATTATTTTGAAAACAAAACAAAAATTACGCCTTCTTAATTACTGAAACTGGCCTCGCACTGTTTCCTTAAGGCCCTTATCTTCCAAGAGTTATTTAATATTTAATGTTTTTTCATTAAATATTTAGTGAATCTTTTGCCTTGTGTAAATTTAAGAAACACACATTTCCGAAACCCCTTTCACGTCACATAGGATGTAACTTTCTCTGGATGTCTAAAAAAAACGAGAAAAAGTCCCGTTTACTTGAAATGGTCCCTTGTGTGTAACCCATGTTTAGGGCTCTTTCTTTTTCTCGCGCTCTCTCTCTTTCTCTCTCTCTCTCTCTATTTCTCTCAAAACTTCTCCTTTTTGAACTAAAATCTAAGCCCTATTGAGAAAATATCAAAGTTACTTCACTTGTGTACCAGTCGGAATGAGTTAGTTCAACTTGGCCAGTAAGTCATTTAGATACTCTATATATTGTAACTGTCCGCTAACTTCGATTATGTATTATTAATTATAGACGTTGATGTCAACACCATTTGCATTGCTGTCCTGCCGTTTGTTTCTGCTACTACAACGATCTACTGTTGTCTTGCCGTTTGTTTTTGCAATCACAAAATCTTTACCTGACGCCAACGAGTAGGATATTTTTAATTGATGCAATTGGTTAATCCATTGTGTACCGTCCACGGCGCCTATTTGCGGTACCGATATTTAATCTACCTCCAGCCACGTGCCGTCTGTATTTGTAAGTACACTTACCTACTTATATTATTCAACCAAAGGCCAAAAGTTTCTTCTCTTGTTTTTTTTGTGTGTTCTTCATCTTCTTTTTCTGGTCTTACTCACGAATCTCTTGTAGTCTAGCTGTGTCAAACCCCGACCAGACTGAAACCTGGACCTTAGTACCGTTATTTATGTGTGTAACCGTGTTGCCAAGGATCACAGCCTTTACCGTCTTCCTTTAGGCGCACTTCTCCATAGCTCAACAGTGACATTTATTTCGTAACACCAACCCCAACGCTTGGGGCTTGATTGTCTTCTCTTTTCCCACATTTGTTCATTTTTTTTCAAATGACAAGTAAACAGCGAGTTTTAAACTAAAATAAAATCGAATCGTCTATTATCTTGATTCTAAAATTGAACCAAGTCGAATACGAACTAAAGATCAGGAGTATTAAAACAAATAGACCGCTCCGAAAACAGGCAATTCTCAAAAAGGCCCATGTTAAAGCGAAAAATCCACTTATCTTTGAAGAGGAATCTAGTCAAATCAAACTTATCTTTTCCGAAGTCGAAATTTTTTTTTCCGAAGTCGAAAATCTCATTTCTTAATTCGATATTTTCCTAAGTTAGTGTTTTGCGATCAGATGTGAGTCACAAGTGAAAGACCCTGGTGCTTTCTGTCTTGAAAGATATTTGTAAAATTTAGGCATCAATGTTTTCTATACTGGATTTAAAAACACTTCGTTCAAAATCTTGAATTGTGCTAGTACTGCTATTGATCGATAGGTTAACGATTGAAAGTTAAGTACATATGTATTTAGTACTGTTGTATAGCGTGAAGCATGGACTCTCAAACAGAACAATACAAAAAGCATTGAGAATTTCCAGATATGGTGCTATCGACGAATATTGATAATACGTTGGGTTGACCAAGTCACAAATGAAGAAGTATTACGGCGAATGGACAAAAGGCCTGAAGTAATACATACCGTAGAAAAAAATTGAAATACTTGGGACATCTAATGCGGGGACAAAAATACGCATTCCTACAAAATATAATGCAGAGAAAAATTGAAGGAGGAAGGAATTCGGGCCGCAGAAGAATGTCCTGAATGAGAAATCTAAGAGGGTGGTTTGGTTGCACCACAAACGAACTGTTTGGAACAGCTGTAAACAAAGTTCGAATAGCCTTGATGGTATCTAATCTCCGATAGAAGAGGAACGGATAGAAGAAGATATTGTGGTGTTCTTATTTAAACATACTTATATAGTATTTAAGATTTGCCTTTGATTGTTTGCTTGTGTGATTTCATTTTTTTTTTCTTCATAGACCTCTACCGTATCCAGTGAGAAGCAGTTACATTGGACTTGAAATATCCAAAGAAGTCGAAATTCTGAGGAAAGTAAAACAATGATATATTATAATGTGAGCTCTATTATGTTACGCTTAACACACTCTGAGGTAATTGTACTGGAAATTGCTTTGCTAGTAATACGTTAATAATATATCATTTAAAAAAAGAATAATGAATAAAATATTAAGGTGCAATAAAGAAATATGGACTCTCCCTCGGCTTCAAAAACCAAGTTCATGAGAAACAATCAATTTTTGATCAAAGAAGCTTTTCAGGGTACGGCCTCAGCTCGAGTTCTTGAAAAAAGTTACATGGAGTCATACAGAACATAAAAAGTTAAACTTCTGACCATAAACTGTTAAATGATAGCCAAAATATTGTTTGCCACACTGAAATTAAATCTACCAATGATAAAAAATCTTGTAAGTGCCAAGAAGATATATATTTATATCCAGCTTTTTAAGTCTACTGTATATTTGGGTCCCAATTATCATTGTGCAGACAACCCAAAGATTTAAATTACTTGACACTCAATTTTTTTTTATCTTCGAATACGTGCATTTCACTTGAAAGTATCTAAAAAAGTAATACATTTCTTCCAAAGTCCTCTTCTTATAAAGCCCACACTCTTGAGAGATTTCTTTGTATAGAAAGAAGCACTACTCTGCTTATAGAAATAATAGTCATTGTATTACCCCATTCCTAATCCCCGAAGACACTTTTTTTCAGTCACAACGGCAAAAAATAAACACGTAATTAATGCATTTTATTTTCAGACAATCCTTTAAACTTTGTGCCAAAATATTTTTTGTTTTGCTTTTAGATTTTTTTATAAACGCATCGACGTTGGTTGCTTATGTCCCTCGCAGGTCATTTATCATTCCATTTTTGGCGTATTCGGATATGATCGGAATTTTATGAGTTTTATTTTTCCAAGGGGGTTGGAACGACATTTACAGATATAAAAAGAGCTATAAACGGAAGCTTTCCAACTTTTTATAACTTTAAGGATGATAATTTGGTGATGCCGAGATATTATATTTTTGAAATGTGTAAATTGTTCCAATCTTAGTTGAGTGCTTTCTGAGCACTATTTATATAATTTTTAGTTTCATTATACTTATATTTATTACACATTTGGTCAAACTAGGTTTTTTAGTTTGATTTTTTTCGGTTTGGGCCGTGTATGGCGTACCATCGAATTAAACAGTGTTTTCCATTATATCAAAAGTAAAGTTACAGAGTATACGATTCTTGTGCATTTTGTTTGTAATTCAGTATTGAATAGTTTTAGTTTTCATTGTCATATTGTGTCTCTAATCAAGCAGCCACTATAACGCGGTGTTCATAATGTGATACATCTCAAAATGGGCGTTATTACTACTGGAAAAAGTGAATAAATCTTTTATATTTACCATTTGTATATTCTCATCTTTTATTAATCGTCCTAAAAAAATAAAATAGAATTTTCCATAATAGCCCACTTCGATTTTGGAGATTTTATCGGCCAAAAGTGACAAGCATTCCAGTAGTCCCAAATCTCTAAACTACTTCGTCTCGCGCTATCGCGACAATCTATCGAGCACCTTCAAGAAAAAATCTTAACAAAAATTCTTATCACGAAATCCAAAATGGAGTCGGGAGGGAAACAATCGAAGAAATGCGGGACACGTTCAACGTTACGTTGTTTTGAGTTGCGTCTTGCATTCTCGAGTTTAAAAACGAGACACACAAGCCAAGCAACGCATGCTTAAAAATCCACTCCTACCCAACTCAATGCAATTTCAATGCTGAATTCCAAACTAGAAGAAATTGCGAAGCAGGTTAGAGATGCTTTTAAAACGTTCGTGTAATATACAATGTTTGTGAATTATTTATATGTGTTTGTAGTGTTGTTGATTCACTTATGATTACTGATAGCTAGACAACACTTATTCCTAATTTTTATTATCGCCTTAGATTCTTTGGTATAACAGGTACTGATAACTAAAGTCTATCTATTTGAAACTGGCATCTCATAACAAATGCAAATTTTCACTAATCTGCAAACAACAGATGCAGTGTTCAAATTGAAATCACTCAAAATAATTTCCTTTCCTGTTGAAATGTATTTTTAAAAATAACATACTCATGTTCACATAGAAATAACAATACAAACCCATGGATTATATACCTAAGAGGTATGAAAATCATGGGTCAGTATTGGAGAATCAAAAAGGGACAGATTTATATGTTAATAAAATTAAGGTTAAAGCGGATACTTCGTATTGATCTAACATTTGTGGAATGTGCATAAATTAAAAACTTACTGATTTACTTATAAATTATGGATTTCTATCTCTTCCTCTTCTTGTGTGTCAGATTCGTTGTCCTACCCGATTGGAATGATTATAAATTGACAAAGTTCTTCAATGTTATTATCAACAGTCCACAATTTTCTTCCTTCTTTTTTTACGTTGTTTACGGCATTGGTCCAGTTATCTTTCGTTACATTTTTTATGGAATTTAATGAAAGTTGTTTGACATCCTTAAATTTAAAAGTTGTATTTTGTCTGGTCAATAACACATTTTACTCGCAGTATTGCCAGATTCAGTAAAAAAATTGTTAAAGAATTGCCTATTACCAAAAGAAATCAAAAGAACGAAAATATTTCTGTGAGGCCATGAACTAATTTTGGTACTTACCGGTTCTTGGCTGTCGAGAAAAAAGAAACAAAATTTCAGATCACTGGTTCAATTTTCTCCTCTAACCTTCTGCTCCTTTTTCTTCATCACCCCAGAGATCGGACAGTGTATTTCTCTCCATTCTTTCCCTCCTCTGATCATTATGTTTACCATGTTTCTTTCATCCAGTTCGAAACCCATTCGCCTTTCGAAGTCTCCCCTCTCATTTGCCCATCTCTGGCAGTTAAAAATGTGGGCGGGAGCGTCCGGTATCCCACAAACAGTACAGTATGCCGATACAGATTTGCCTATTCTATTTGTGAAGGTGTCAAAACTACCATGTCCGGTCAGAAACTGCCTCAGGAAGTAGTCTAGTTAACTGAACTTGCATTCTCGGCCGTTCTACTATCATTCTCATCTATATTTCCATCCATCCTCCTCGCATACATTCTCGCTCGCTCTTTGCACAACAAAACGATCTATATCACCGCTCCAATGACATACAGAGCCTCATTTGAAACCGTCCTGTATGCGCTAGATAATCTGAGGATTTATTTATTTATTTATCTTATGGCATACAACAAGAACACATGATTAAAAATCAATATAAAACGTTACATGAAGTATTACAAACGAACATCTAATGTATTATTAATATAATGTAAAACATTTTCGGTCGCATTCAGGAACTCATCGAAAACTCCAGGGAATCGCCTTCGGGAGCATTCTTCAACAATATGACGGACGGTCTTTAGTTACGCACCAGTCACACTCAGGAGTAAGGGCTTTTCCCCACCTATATAAGCTGTCAGGACATCTAAGGCTACTTTTTCTTATTCTGTTTAGTGTTGTCCATGTATTGCTGGTCAGTTCAAAGCCTGGCGGTTTCTAATCGATACAGACCATTTGGTGTGCTTCCTGTGGTGAGTCGCTCTCCCATTGTCTTCTCCAGGCGTTGGTGAGGTTGAAATATTCCTGATGTAAGCAGTTGGCTTTTAGCAATGGAGGATATCTGGAGCGCAGTCTGCTTATTTCGATATCAAGCTTATCGTGGTGGATGGATAGTTGGTGGTTATCCTCGATTTTTTAATATTCTCTGAGAAGAGAATGACTTCTTCGCAGTTTCGGCGGTGCAGTGTGACTCAGAGGGGGAAGCCAAGAGTTCGGTGTGGGTCTGATTTTACCTGAGATCATTCGCATTGTCTGGTTTAATTGGGTATCAATAATCTTCGTGTGTTTGCTTTTGAGCCATACCAGGAAATCATATTCAGCCACCGAGTATACAAGTCCAAGAGCGGATGATCTGAGTACGGAGGCTGAGGACCCTCATGTAGTGCCACATAGCTTTTGGACGATATTATTTCTCGTTTTCAGTTTTGCTGCCGTTCTTTGTAGGTGTTCTTTAAGACTTAATGTTCTGTCCAGAGTCACTCCAAGATATTTTGGTGTTGAGTTATGAGTGAGCAGTTTGTTTTCAAAGTGAACGGAGAGTTTTTTGTTGACTTGGACATTATTCAGATGGAAACAGCACACTTCGGTTTTCGTTGCATTGGGCCGTAGCCTCCATTTGCGAAAGTATTCTCCCATAACGGCAAGGTCATCCGTTAATATTGTTTCTGTAATATCCATGTTATTATGTCTTGCTGCAATGGCCCAATCGTCAGCGTAGCCAAATTTCTGCGAAGTTGTCCCAGGTAGGTCTGCGATGTATAAATTAAACAGTAAGGGTGCCAAAACAGATCCCTGTGGCAGTCCATTGCTGAGCTTCATTTGGACACTTTTAAAATTGCCCATTGTGACTTGAAAAGGTCTGTCGGTGAGCATGCTATCAATGAGTTTAGTTACCTTTTGATACGGGATTGCACGTATTAGTTTGCAGATTAGTCCTTGTCTCCAGACAGTATCGTATGCAGCTGATAAGTCAATGAAAGCAACGGATGTTTTTTGCTTTCTTTTAAAACCAGCTTCAATATGTGTTGTTAGGGATAGGATCTTGGATGCTTGCTTAATAGGTATCAATTCAAATATGTTTCTACTAATTCTATTGTAGATTAAGGGTTCCAACGGTTTATAGACACAGCTCAGCAGTGCAATCGGTCGGTAGTTTTGGGGCTGATCATTTGCCTTTCCTGGTTTTAGTATGGCTATAGTGGAGGCCTTTTTTTAGTGAATTGGGGATTTCTCCTGATTTTAACACATCTGTATAGAAATCAGCCAGTCATTTCCTAGCATATTTGCCACAGTGGAGTAAAAATTCTGGATGGATTTTATCGCAGCCGGGTGCCTTTCCAGACTTAATTTCTGATATTGCTGAAATAATTTCTTCTGGAGTAAACTCGTCAGAGTATTCAGATGTAGGCGGGCGTGCACACTTTAGTATTTTTAGTTCTTGTTTTACTTTGGTGTTGTTTGACATTTGTCCAATCTTTCAGTAAAAGTCGCCCAGTCTGCTTTTTGAAAGTTCCACCTAGGTCGAGAAAAGGATGATATTATTGGTATTTTGATGCCAACTTCTATTACAACTGGTCTATGTTGGGTATGTGGAAAATCTGGGAGTACTGTACGTGAAGCTGCCAGTGGTTGATTGTTTTCATTTTTGGAAACAAAACATAGGTCTGGGTTGTATTCTTGCCTCCAGGCTGCAGATCGAAAAGATCCCCGATCTTTCGCGTCAAAGACTAAATAAGTGTCAGCCTCTTCGCTCCAGTTTATCAGAGCCTCGTCGTTTTGATCATTGTGCCTATACTTCCAGAGTTCATGATGACTGTTGAAGTCTTCAACATAAACTGAGGGATGTGGGTGGGTGTGAATAACATGCGGAGGCCATAGGCCTGCCGGTGTTTTATAAATATTGCTGACAGGAATTTCGCCAATTTGAATAGTAACCGTATGAATGTTATTTACGTCTGATGTAGAACACATGTGTGCATTTTCTATTTTGTTTCGAACATAGGTTGCCACTCCATAAGCTGGATGATAAGTTGCACCCAATAAATAATAGCCATGATTTCTTCCTCTATCGAGAATTTGTTCTTCGTTTTCTACATGGGTTTCCTGAATTGCGACCACGTCGATATTATTTTCAATGCATACCTTTTGAGGGTAATCACATGTACTTCTACTAATGCCTTCTATATTTAAATGGCAGATTCGGATGCTTGGTCCGAGTCCTTTTATCGCTTGGTCCTGAGAAGGTCTATTTAAATTGTTGGTTGGAGGCATATCTTATATTCGTGATGTGTTCTTGCCAAGGGATCTAGAGATTCTAGATTGTCTAGCTGCCTATTGCGCCAGTACATTTAGCATTACCCAGGGTGCACGTGTAGTGTTCTACTACGAACTAGCTTTACACCCCATAATCTGAGGAGCATTCGCCTTTGCGAAGTCTTCAGCTTGGCGTATTTGGCAGTTTTCAGTGCACTACACCACACGGGGCAGCGTAGGTTACCTCCTACTGGAAAACTCCATTTAACACCCATCTTTTGTTTGGCATCAGCCAATATATATTGCTTTGCCTTTGGTAATAATTTCGTGATCGTATGGTTTTGCGTTTGAACCAGGCAATTAGGTATATATACTTTTTTCTATGAGACCGTGGTTTCCTAACCTTTCCACTAATTTTGAGTGATAGCTGACGTCATGGAAAACAATGACAGTATTATTTGGTAGAAAATTCAATACCTGAGAAAACTAATCCTCAAAAACATCGGAGTTCGTTTCTTCGTGGTAATCTTTAGTGGATTTTGAAACTAATTTAAATAAGCCATTCTTCACAAAACCATGTTCGCTACCAATGTGCATGATTATTAATCTTCGATTCTTTCCTGCGGGAGCATTTAAACCAGTAGAATATCATTCTGGAAATATTTTTTGGGAAAATGTAATATTTTTATCTACCCATACATTTGAAACGATATGATTTTCGTTTAGCCATCTAAAAGTTTAGGTTTCATCCAAATAGAAAGTGCATCTTCTACTTCTAATCTAAATCTTTTTATCGTTCTCAAATATTGCCTTCGCCAACAACCAATCTCTGCTGTATCGTTCAGCATACGTTTTTCTTTGATTTTCATAGCAAAAACCGATTTCTTAAGTAATTTCCATAACTTATCTCGGCCAAAATGAGGAAAATTATTATCTCTTATTGCCTTTTATATTGTATCAAAATGTAGGAATTTCTTTGTTTAAAGAGAACGAATGAATTTTTCTTGGAAGGACGTTACTATGAAAGTTCTCAATTTCTGTTGGTTATTTTCCATCATGTCTTTGTTGCTTAGTCATGTTTCCTTTTTTCTTTCACTTAAAAATCTGTGAATGGTTCTTTCACTAACACCTACCATACCGAAGCATATAGGCACTATATTATTAACTTCTGTTAAAAACTGTTGATGAACAAGCGAGTCATGAACATTTAACACAATAGTTTTTTCTCTCAGAGAATACGCACCGTTTTTAAGTGAAGCAGCAACAAATTGAAACGATGATGCCATTTAAACGCATGGACTGAACTGCTAACTGATAACACGGACGGTATCAAATTCGTCACAACTTTCCCTTACTCGGACGACAGGTAGGCAGGTATAGTTTGTTTCACGAAAAATGGTTGAGTGCTTAATGGTTACCTGAGTTGATCCTATTGTGTATACAAGAGTCTCTCAATAAACTACCGAAGTAAACAGGGTCGCACTTCTTGTTATTTAATATATTTCATTGGTAGCTGTGTAATACACGATTATAAAAATTTATTAAATTATTTCATATGGTATTTTCAGGTTGTTCAAGTGAATATACTTGATAATTGAACAATTAACATGAAAAAAGTAGTTTTTTTTGTTCTACGTGAATAATTGTAGTATATGGATCTAAATTCAGAGAGGTACTTTCCTTCACACTTTTTACAGGCTTAGGACTGTCAGCAAAAAACTGGCGTGTTTAAAAGTTTTTGCTCTTCCTAATCGGATATCGTTAAAAATGTACAGTAATAGTAGTTCTATTTACAGTATATACATACAAACGAATACATAATGTACAAAAAATAGATGAATTGAAAAAAAAAATATAGAAAAATATATACAAGTTAATATTTACAAAAAAAAATACCCAAAATAACCAAAATATATTTATGAATTCCTAAATACCTAATTCTGTTTCGCTGTGGCTATCCTCTTCAAGATTAATAACAATTGGTTTAATTATGTGATTCAAAGTAACATATGAATTTTCTACGTTCATTACATGGCGTACTGAATTTTTCCAACTTTCTGGGTAGATATCATCAACACATTTCCTTATTAATACGACTACACTACCACTTAAAGTCGGAGAAACATTTGGTGACCTAACATTTGACTTTAGTTGGTGCCACATATGCTCTATGGGATTAAATAAACAATAGTAGGGCGGAAGCCGTAACACTGTATGTCCCATGTCCTCGGCCAATGCGTCACAAACATATACTTTTTTAATAGAAAATGATTTTAACACTTCTAACAGTTCATTTTTTAAATAACTTTCTTCAAAATATATATCGTTTTCTAACAGGTAGTTTTGAATTTCAATTTTCGTGTTATTTGCACTTGGAGACTTATGTAATTGACTGTGGTAAGTTGCATTGTCCATTACTATCACACTATTTTGAGGAAGGTTAGGTATAAGACAATTCTTAAACCATTGCTCAAAAAGCTCTGCCGTTGTATCCTCATGGTAGTCCACGCAGGAGTCTTTAATGTTCTTTGCAGAAAGCCATAAGGCATTTGGGACCCAACCATTTTCTGATCCTGCATGTAAAATTGTTATTCTTTTCCCTTTTTTTGATGGAGCTTTTGTTTGACACCTGTTGGAAAAATCGGACCATCCTTTGGATGGTGTTTCATGAGTGTCAAACCATGTCTCGTCTAGATAAATTATTGGTCGATCTTCTGTACGGTACTTTCTTATGGAAGTTATATATTCAGTACGCCACTTTTGTAAACGATGGGACTCCATAAGCACTTGCTTTTTGTCAATTGTACGATATCTGAAGCTCATTTTAGACAAAATCCTCCAAAGACTAATGCGGCTACAGTTTATTTGTGTATCATCATTAGTAAGCCGTTGTTTTAAAGCATCTAATGTAGGTATCCGTTGCTCTTCGTACATTGTGTAAATTTTTCGTCTTATTAAGTCCTTATCACTTTCGTCAATACATTTGGTAGAACCGGCATCCTTACTCTTCCTTCTTGACTTAATGGGATTTGATGTAATTCTTTTTACTGTGGTTAGAGGTATTTTCGTTAAATCAGATATTTCACTGGCAGCAGTATTAGCAGTAAGTCCTCTGCTTTTCGTAAATGCTTTTTCTTTGCTGGAACACTGGAAGAAGCACCATCAATGTTTTTCCACGGACGCCACATAATGCTGTTTTATAGGTATAAATAGGTATAACACTGGTAACACTTGTAACACTTTCAACTAAATGAAACAAAATGTACATTTAAAAATTTCTCATCGGTTTTATATACTTTTACAAATTATACAGAATAGAGGGAATCTGTATAATTATTCCAGGAAATACTTAACGATCAACAAATTTATTGTGGTCATTAAAAGATCAACCATTGATAGTGAAACTCACTATTAAAATGTTTACAACTTTATGAAATAAAATGTATTCTAATCGTTTTTATAATTTTATACGATTTTTTAATCGTTTTTATATTACCAGGAATTTATTATACAACGACACTCCACAGTAGCTTCAATTTTACCCGAATACTTACCTGCTCAACTAATGTTGACTAAGCTGGGGTACTTGCGGTCGGGTTTTATTGCAATCATTTAGCACTCAACCATTTTTCGTGAAATAAACTATACCCCAAAGATGATTTGTCAAATTTGATTAATAAAGAATTATCCCCTAATAAGACAAAGTATTCTGTGAATGTAATAGTATAGATATGCCTTATAAATCCAAAAATACGTCTAAAAAAACTTCTATAAAAGAGAAGTTTCTTCGTGAAAAAATTAAAGAGCGAAAAGAAAATACAGGTAATTGTCTGCCTAAGTTACAACTTTTACAAAATTCTTACTTTCTATTTCCTTATTATTATTAGTGCTAGAATTGTTAATTTCTGGAACTTTTTTTAAAGTACATGTAACTTAATAAATTAATGCGTAACTCATAATTTTTCAAAAAAAAACTTATTGGTTTCAACTACGTCCGTACGGCAATGGTTTCTGGCTTGGACGGTAACACTTAACCTCTGTTTAAAAAAAAAAGATATAAACGATAAATAAGCTTTTCTGACTAACTGGTATTAATCATTACGGTGCAATTAAGTTAAAATATTTACTATTTTTATTGGGAATTACCTTAATATCAGTCTAAAATACGTTTGTTTTGACGTTTCGATTTCCACTTCACAAATCGTTTCCAAATTTTCCAAAACAGCGCTCAAATTTCGGCAGTTAGCAAAAACATTTTCTCATCATTGCAACTTTGTTTCTTAGTTCGGCAATAAGTTAGGACATTAACATTAAACCTCATTGTGTTCCAAACCTGTTAACATTAGGTATGTGGAATCCCGTGATTCACTTTTCGCCTCTCGATACCTTGATTTCAGTTAACTTTGCGTGAATCCTTTCGATATACGTTTAGAGTCGTTTAGAAAAGACACGATCAAAACTCTGAAGATCAGCAGGAATACTCAGCTTTATTTAGATGATTGAGTAGATTGGAACATGTAGCCAAATAAGTTTTACTACAGAATTATTTTAAAAACCCAAAAACTAGACTATCAACAAGAGCCGTACTTCAAAAATTATTATTGGTAAGATTCAGTCTAGGGCAAAAAAATGCATAAATCTCTTTGGCACGTTTACTTTTCTCTAGTCTAGACAAGTTTTATTCGAATATTACTAAAAAATGTAGAAAATATACCGCACCACATAAAGAATTCTTGGAAGGCGCCCAAGAAAATTTACTAGACAGGATGTTACTTTAGCAAGGGTCTGTGATTCATAACCAGAATAGTGCAAGTCCCGAGACATAGATGAATGCTCTAGTGGATTCGTTCCAGTTAAAGTTTCTAATTTTAACTTTTCACTTTGAAATTGAAATAAGCGAACACTGCGACATCCATCGTATGTTTTGATGAAATATTTTGGAATTTGCGGAATCATAAACTAAAATTACATTTAGTATACGGATTAGTTGAGTCTTTGAAATTCTATGTATAAACGGTAAAATGTTTGCACAAAAGCTACACAGTTAACATTTTGAAATGCATGATTTCTACAAACTCGTAAGAAAACAATACCAAATACTTAGAATTCTTATATAATAGAGGAATATAATTTACAGGTATTGAAAAATATAATTCTCATATCTAATAAATATTGATATAAACAGCAAAGTATTTTCACCTCGAACCGAGGCGTGGTTTTTTAAAACATCTACATTTACCCATCTTATTTGTACTCTCACTATTTTTCTCTCTCTTGTCATCTCTTTGTCTAATAGTGTGTTCTGAAAAATGATCTGTTTTGCCGTATGGCTAGATACGAGAATATATTAATAACTAGTTTGCCTAGATCGGTTTCGTGGATAAAGAAAATGTTGCATTACCATACTTAACAATGAAGGATAACTTATCAAAAGTCATCTCAGTGTAGATTTTCATCTCTGAAAACCAAATCCAATATTAACAAATCCAAACCAATTCAGAGAGAATATAAAAAAAACGAATGTCAGCCGAAATTGCGAAAATCTGAAAAATTGGAGTATTCAGCCAAGGAGCTGAATTTTTAATTGAAGATGAAGACCGATCGGGAGAGCTAGTTTCTGTGTCCATCCCCGTAAATATAATGCAGTTCATGAAATGAGTGTATTAGTATTAGACAGTCAAATTGGATTAATACGAAATTATGGGGCAACAAATATTTCTTACGAACGAGTCCATTAGGTATATCATTTGGACATGAAAAATCTGCAAAATGAATCCCCAATTGTTTAAATCGACCCTCCCAACGAAAACTGTCGTAACTCATTTTTTTTCAGTTTTGAGTTATTACCATAATCAGATTTCATGATACAGAAATTTATTCCAGAGAATACTATAGTAACTCAAATCGTAATATAGACAACACAATATACGTTAATGTAAATGTAGTATCTCAATGCTCTCTGTATTTTACCGCGAAGAAAGTAGTATTATGGAGTTACTATAGTGTTCGCTGTAAATTTGTGAGAAGGGACCTAGATACGGCTATACGTTTCAAGCGAATAAAATTATAGGTTAGGTTAAATGTCGTTTCACATTAGATGAAGTACTAAAGAGAATCTTGTTTATTGTTATAATAATTTATAATCATGTCGCAGAGAACTAAACGAATTTTGGGATTACTTGTTAATAATAATACACAAATAGCATCAGGTAAGTTGTTGTCATTACATTTATTTAAATATCTGTTTAAAATCTGAATGTTCTACATAGCATGGACAGTAAAAAGTTAGTTTCAAAGGAACAATCTAGCTATTTAATCATTTAAACGTTTCTTTTTTTTTTGCTTAAATTTTTTTATTTTTTTTTTGTTTTAGACAACGAAAACGAAAGTAACGACGACAATCATACCGTTGGCGTTGATACCAATATATTTCCTTCTGATTATTCCGATGATGATACGAAATATGTTTCCTCTGGATCAAGGAACAATCTAGGTATTTAATCATTTAAACCTTTCTTTTATTTTTAATTTAAATTTCTTTATTTTTTTTTTGTTTTAGATAACGAAAATGAAAGTAACTACGACAATCATACCGTTGACATTGATACCAACATATTTCCTTCTAACTATTCCGATGATGATCCAAACTATGTTTCCTCAAGATCAGAAGCCGAAAACGAAAATTTGAATCTATCTGATAACAAGAGAAGTAATGTGTCATTGGACAGACTATCATCAAAAAGAAAGCGAAAAGTAACAGAAAATGTTAAGATAGGAAGAAAACGAGTTAGAAATGAGAACAAATGGATTGACAAAAAAGTCAAAAGAGAACTTAATAGCGGTCTGGAACATAAGAACCGCAAAGATAAGTTTATACCTGCAAAGAAGATGAAGGTTCCTTGTAAGGATATTTGCAGATATAAATGTAATAGCATATTAAATTTTGAAACAAGACAAGTAATTTTTGACGAATTTTGGAAACTTGGAGATCATACCAGGCAGTGGGATTTTCTTGCAAGGTGCGTGACACAACAACATAAAACGCAAATCACTGTAAACAATTCTAGGAGAAACTTTTCACGCAAATATAAATTTAATATTGGTAATACTGAGAAACAAATTTGCAAAACAATGTTCTTGAATACGCTTGCGATTTCTGAAACTTTTGTTAGCACTGCATTGAAAAAAATTAGTGAAGCTGGTACCATAGAAGCAGATAAGAGAGGAAAACATAATACTAGACCGCACAAGATCCCGGATAGTGTAAAAGATAACATTATAGAACACATAAAATTATTTCCACTTGTACCTTCTCATTATACAAGGAAAAACTCAAAACGCATGTACTTAGAAGAGGGCTTAAACATATCTGTAATGCACCGAATGTACGTGGAATATGCCAAACTCAAAAAATGGGATGCCGTCGCTACAGTTAGACAATACAGGGATACTTTAAACTCACAATTCAACATTGCATTTTTCAAGCCTAAGAAAGATCAGTGTTCAGTATGCAGTGCGTATAACAATACAGATCCAGAGAAAAGAACTCAATCAATGGAAGACAATTACACTAGCCATGTTTTAAACAAAGAATCTGTTAGAAATCTGAAAGATGCTAATAAGGAATTGTCAAAAACTGATAAATCGTTTTTAACAATATGCTTCGATTTGCAGAAAGTATTAGTAACGCCCAAGTCAGAGGTAAGTAACTTTTATTATAAGAGTAAGCTTGCAACTTATAATTTTACTATTTATGACTTGGGCAATAATCAAGGATATTGCTACGTATGGCATGAACAAATATCAAAAAGGGGGCCGAATGAAATTGCAAGCTGTTTATGGCATTTTTTAAAAGGTGCAAAACAAGATGGCATTCGAAAAGTCGTGTTATACTCCGACAATTGCGGAGGGCAAAACCGTAATCGTTTTATTTTTTCGATGTTTGCTCATGCGTCGGTGACTTTGGATCTGGAAATAACACACCGTTTTCTTGAGATTGGTCATACCCAGAACGAAAATGACAGCATGCACGCTGTGATAGAAGTTGCAAAGAAACGACATTCGAATATTTATACTCCTGACCAGTGGATTAGCCTTATAAAGATGGCAAAAGTTACTTCTCCACAATATAGAGTGAAAGAAATGTCTCAAGAAGACTTTTTTAGTTTTAAACCAATGGTTCAGAAACAGAACTGGAAGAGAACTAACACTGCGGAGGTGGTAAAGATAAGCAAAATTAGGGAAATTCACTTCGAACCAAAGAATCCTTATAAAGTTTATTTTACCTACACTTTTGCAGAAAATTACAAAGAACTCGACATCGCAACATCAAAATTACGTAAACCCCAAGAATATAAACTACCACGTTTATACCGATGTCTTTTACCAATTGACAGTAAAAAATTAAATGGTCTATTAAGTTTATGTAAAGCCAATTTGATACCAGCAATGTACCATGGGTTTTATAACTCCCTGCGGCCTGCTAGTGAAGACATTCTACCAGAGTGCTCTACAGATCAAGAAACTGGTTCCGAATCTGAACAATAGCAGTGTAGTGTACTGAGCAATTAGTCGTTAATTATTATTATAATTAGTGTTATAATGCCATTATAAATAAGTTGCTAAAAATAAAATATTTGTTAATTTTATTTGTTTTATTATTGTAGTATGTTTTTATAACTGATATTTTTGTCGACGAAGACGGTAGTAACTCATTCAAAATCCAAAATTGAATAACCTTATGAAATTTATATTCATTTGCAATAATTCTGATTGCACAAATGGTTACTGAGTGAAAAAATGAAAAACGTAGTAGTGATAACTAAAAAATTACAGAACGTCACTTTTCACAATTATTTTTAAACGCAATTATCTCGGAATGAGCGATCTTGAGTTACGACAGTTTTCGTTGGGAGGGTCGAAATGTTCCTAGACTAGAAGCATGCAACGATAGAAAAATCGCGTTCGATCTGTGCTCGGTTTAAAAAATATGCAAATTTCTTAAGCCGTTACCAAGGGTGAAATTTGGGTCCTCTTTTTACTGACTTTGAAACAACGTATCAATCGGTGCCTAAGGCCTAGAAATATTGTATTTAAAAATCTGGATCATCTGCTGGATATACACAAATCACATGTTACCATGTAAACATTTTGTGATTTAGTGTTCGAATTACTCGCACACCACCTTATTTATCAGATCTGTCTCCGTCCGATTATCATGTTTTCCCTCAAAAGAAAAAGTTTAAAAAGTCGTAAATTTTCATTCAGTGAAGAGATGATAGAAGATGTGAAGATTTGGCTAGCAGAGAATATCATTTTTAAAAGGTCTGGAGGTTTTACAGGTTCGTTATAATAAATAGTAATCAAATAGCATTCAAATTTTGTTTTGTTTCTATTGTAGGCTATGAAATTTTAACATATACTGTTGTAGCCTTTTCTAAAACCAGCTTGTTCTTTGGTTGAATAGCTGCCAAATTTAGGATTTAGTCCGTTTGTTCATATTTGGGTTAATTATTTATATACAGTGTGTCACTTTTAAAACTTACAATGGGCTATATCTCACGAACAAAAGCTGATATCGAAAAATGCTTGAAACCGTTTCTAGGATAGTAAGGGGGAACTAAAATGACATAAAAGAAAAATAACTCTCCCCCATCAACCCCCTAGGCCCCACCCACCACAAACTGCAAACCCCTACTTGTGATACATCATTGAAAAGACTATAAAAAAATGCTATCCAATGGTATAAATAATAATTATACAGGGTGAAGCAATAATTGTGGAACTTTGGCTTAAATGGAAAATTTAATGAGGTTCTTGTTGTTTTGTGAATAATAATTTCAATAATTTCAACGTCGTTTTCAAATTCTGCACGAACTTTGGCAAAAATTATTTATTGTAATTCCACAAGTGACGCAGGTTGAGTTTTATAAACAAAAGGTAACCCCATAGAAAAAAGTCAGGTGGCGGTAAGTCTGGTGACCTCGCTGGCCACTCAATAGGACCGCTTCTTCCCATCCATTTGTTCGGATAATTAGTATCCAACCAGTGCTTAACTGGAGCTGCATAGTTAGGAGGTGCTCCATCTTGTTGGAAGTGCAGCAAATTTTCGTCTAGAGCTAGGTTGTCTTGATCGTCTCTTTGGTTCTCTAATTCATGCACAATTAAAAATTTCGATGGTGTTTTCTAGCATATCGAGATAAATGTCACCTCTTAAATTGCCTGGTATGAACAAGGGACCAATTATAGCATCGCCTAATATTCCTGCAAAAACATTCAGTTTTTCAGGATATTGAGTGTGACTTCTCTGAATCGATGCGGGTTCGCATTACTCCAGTACCGACAGTTTTGTTTATTTATATACATTACCACTCAGCAATAAAAGTACATTCATCAGTGAAACAAATATTTTTTAACATTCTCGGTTCAACGCACACAAAACTCAATTCGTCGGTCTGGATCATCATCGCCTAGTTCTTGAAGAATTTGTGTTTTGTGCGGGTGAAACTTATGTAATTTGAACACCTTTCTAACCGACTCATGTGAAAGTCCTGTCATTGCAGATACTTGACCTGTTGATGTAGTAAGCTCTATTGCAGAATTCCCAAGGACCTTAATTTAGGATGCTTCATGCAGTAATCTTGGGGCATCCTTTTTTTATTTTGCACTGATCCTGTTTCTCTAAACTTTTCAACTAAATCGCGGACGTACACGTGACTTACATTTTTTTCCGGATGCCTTTCATGAAATATTTGAGCTGTTCGTAAATAAAACTGGTTCTGGGAGGCAAATGTGAAAATGATCTCCAGGCGTTCAGGTATACTGTAAACCATCGTGACAACTACAGCTGAATGATTGTACCGATTATACAAAAGATGAAAACTAATGACATTTAAAATTCTCAAATAAACCAAAAATGGTTAAATCTGACAGAACCCAAAAAATAGATGTTTTCAACTTTTTTTGCAAAAACGACAAATTAAGATTTTATTTAACAAAAAAAAACTCCGACGGACTCTTATCATTAAAAATAATAGTCCGGGAGATAGCATTACAAATACAAAAGTCATAGTAAGCCGGCTGATATTAACACCCTGTATAATTATTAAACAATAATTATACAGGGTCATCAACAGAATCAACCAAAATCTCATTAAATTTTCCATTAAGGCCAAAGTTTCACAATTATTATTGCTTCACCCTGTATAATTATTATTTAAATTTATATATTTATTATATATAATTTTTTATAGTCTTTTCAAGGATGTATCACAAGTAGGGGCTTGAAATTTAAACTTTTTTGGTCGTGGTGGGTGGGGCCTAGGGATTGATAGGGGTGAGTTCTGTTTCATGTCATTTTAGTTCCCCAATACTATCCTAAAAACGGTTTCAAGCATTTTTCGATATCAGCTTTTGTTCGTGAGATATAGCCCATTGTAAGTTTTAAAATTGACACACTGTATCATGTTAAATAAAGCCGCCTACAGTTTTTAGTTCTTAGTAATAAATACTTATTTTATCGTAATAGTATCAATATTTAACTTCCAGTTAAATTGACATTTGTTATATATTTTGTTCCAGCCTGATAACTTCTTTAGTTTGTTTGAGACATTTTTCAATGTTTTACAAAATAATCTTATATAAATAAAAAACGGAACAATTGCATCTTCAAAAAGACCCTCATGTTGTTTATCCCGATATAGAACAGATCCCCTGAACCTGCACGTTATAAATCTCTCACTTCAGAAAATTCCGAAGTGGCGAGGGTGGCCTGCCTTGATGCGACCGGAAGTGAGTCAGCCCGGACGTGGGATATATCAATTCGAAATGGCTAAGGCACCGGCTCCGAATATTTCGTCTCTTCCTTACTCATTTCTCCCATTTCTTTTCGTCGTTTTCGAGACCCCTTGCCTCTGAATCGACCTTGCAGCCATGACCTGGTTTCCCGGTTCCCGGATTCGCGTTCCGCGGCGACCTGAAAATGTTACGGGGCCGAAATTGGCTGGGTTATATTTTGGAGACAAGATTATCTGAGACATATTCAACAATAGAAATAAATCTAATAAAAAATTTTAAATTTTATATATAATAATTGTATTTCAAAGATTCCTTAAATAAATAATGAATAGATATATAAAGACTTTTGAAACTTAGTTTAGATTGACGGATTAAACATTAACCTAAATATAAAACCTCGTAACATCGAAGTAAAAACTGCTGTTATAAGTGGTATAATATTTAAGTAAAAATTAAATTCAAATCCAAATGGATTATAATTAAAGTCCAGAACGTTTTTAGACTTATCAGTACATCCTCAGTGAACTTTGGAGTACTATCCGCAAAACTAAACAGTGGTTGAGTTTAAATTGCAGATAACATACTTAAAAGTATTAAATTAGACGGCATAATGCCGCTGAGAATGAATCTAACTCTCCAGGAACAGTTTGTCCCCACTCGAAATAAAATTTCACACTTTCGTAAGCTACGCTCCGTGTAAACTATTACATTCGGGAAATACGAAGACTAAGTTCTTTTCACGAATCGAACTAATTACGACTGTAAGAAGATCAAAATTACCAAAATAGTCATAACACTTCTAATTTATTCGCCTTCTTAAAAAAACATGGTATAGCTTTTAATCAAGTAAGCAAAAGGAAAGACAACGAACAAGAGTGAAGGCCATGCATGGAAAAGCAATACAGTGGCTAATAAAAATAAAACTGAGAATGTAGAGGTATATAATACCGAAAACTTCTGCTATAAATTTACTTATGGATGATTTACTAAACTTTTAAAATAGTCTCCACTAGCTAAATATCGAAGTTTTATTTGCAGTTTCAGTCTGGCCGATAGAGCTGCTCTCATATTAGTAGTTTTTTTTAGTGTTGGTGTTAACAAGTTCCAATAAATATTGAAAATAATGTTCCGGCATTCTAAGCAAATCTTTAAAATCTTCAGGGTACTTGAAGATGTCTTTAATTAAATTAGTATGACTTCTTTATCGAATCCACTCCCTTATAAACCGTCGCCCTTTTTCCTTTTTCTTTCCAAATTTTGTGAAATCCTGTCTGCTATCACTCCACACATAACTTGACAGGCTTCTACCACCAAGGTCTGCATATTCGCCACTGAAGCAAAAATTTACAAATTAAACTTTCGTCACGAACGAGGCATGACCACAGTCGTGAAGTTATTAAGATTCGTGCCATCACGAGTGTGGTTCTTGCTCGTGATTCACTACTCATGTCAACGCGGCTTAAGTATACTAATAAGTAGACTATATTACAAGATGTGTTAAAGTTCAGCAGGACGATGTTAATATAAAACATTAAAATCTTTGAGCATATTCCATTATGAACAATTTTATAGATATAAAAAAACTTACAATAAAGTAAAACTTCCTATGTAAAATGGTATAAAATTTTTATTAAAATTTTAAAATTATCCTTATAATATTTATAAATCCATCAATGGATTTATAAATGTTCGGAACGTTTCGATCTTATCAGATCATCATCAGTGAAAAACATACAAATAAGTATATTTGAAAACAAAAGGGTAAAATTTAACTATTAATATGAAAATGTGGATAATACTTACGTCTATAAAGTAGTTGGAATTCGCCACATATTGCGGTCCGATTACCCTTAAATTACATGATTAAAGTAACGAATAAAGAATATTAAAATTTTTAAGATACTAGGTCGATTATAAGGCATTCCATTTTTTAAGGGAACCTACAATTTCCCAGCTAGAAAAAGGGACCTTACGTCGTAAGTGGTAACAACCGACTGTTGACAGAATGTTTTGAAATGACCAAGACGTTCAAAACAAGTGATAGGTAGTTTTTGAAAAGTAATTATATAATATATGCCCATTAAGGGTGTTCCCACATTAGACGTGATAAGACTCTTCCTTATCCTTTATCGTAAGGACAAAAGTAAGCTATATAATTCCCAGTAACGTAATGAAACAAAGACTTTTTTCTTCTCTCCTTCATAGTTGCTTCATAAAGTCATATCTATTTAGAGCTATTAAAGGTAAAGGCAACTGAAATAGTGTATGAGTCATACAAATTGTAATCATATTGATATTTTAGTGATTTTGGAACATATGTAATATTCGTAAGTTTTAACTTATATTACTATTTGGTTATTAATTGTTTTTTTATACAGTTTTGTTGAAGCGAATGCAGTTATCTGATCGTTTAATGCATAGCTTGTTCGAATAGCATATTTATGAAGCTAAATCTAACAATATAAATTGCACCAAGGTTAATTTTCATGAGAAATAAAGGAACAAACAATAGTTATAAAGTCAGATAAATTATATCAGACAATTGTATTTTTATGCGATTAAACAAAAACGGATTTTAATAAAAATTACATTTTGTTTTTTTTTTTTTGACGTTTCGATTTCTACTCTGGAAATCCTTTTCAAAAAAGATTATATATATTAAAAATTAAAAACCTGTAGTTGTATAGTATTTGGCGCGTTGTTTCAACAAAATGACAAATGACTTACTTGGCCTCGATCTTGTAGACATATAGCATATGTATGTTTTGAGTTGAAAATTTTGACTGTGGTGTTTTACCCTCGGGTTGATGTCAAATTCTGATAAAATATTTTTTGTCTCTTTGTGTATTATGTGTTTATGTATTATATATTATTGTGAATGATGTATCTTCTATTAATCAATTAATGTTGGTATATTCTTGTTGCTGATTTCTTCTATAGTATACCAGAACATCCTACATTCTATGGGTTTGCTACACATTTTTCTTCATGAGGGCTGCTTCTTCGAGTTTTCTCTTTTTGCTGTCTGTTTCTTTCATGACTATTAATGCATGCATACTTTGTACTCTGTGTTCATTGTTTTACATGTATTATTTATGCTCGTTTATCCTGACACTTAGTGGTCTTGCGGTTTCTCCAACATAAAAATTGTTTCATTCTCAATATATTTTATACATGCAGTACTTTTATCTCCTCTGTGTGTTGTTTGGTGTTTTGAACAGAGTATAGTTCAGTGTATTGGTTCTTTTAATTGTTGTTTATTTGTTTTTAATATTTTTCATAAGCCGTTTATATAAGGTATTGTTGCCATCAAATTCCTTCTTTGTTGTGTTATGTTGTTTTCTTTCTTCAATCTTATAAAATTTCTTGTTTATAAATGGCAATGAATAATATATTGTTTTAAACTAAGCAGGTGTTTTGGATTCTATCATATGATTTAATAATTCCCTTTGCAATATTTATGTTGTGGTTTGAGTGATAATTTAAATACCTGTTGGCATGGGTTGGCTTTCTGTAGACTGGTTTTATATCTTTATTTGTGATTAACACATCGAGAAAAGGTAGTGAGCTGTTGTTCTCTTTTTCCATGGTAAAAACTTATAATTAATCAGCTTATTTTATTATCTAGTAAATATAATATGTGATGCGCTTTAAGTTGGAGTGGGTGTGCTTCTTTATATTATAAAATTAAGCATACTAAACAAGAAGAACCCTCTGGAACGTAGTAGAATACGGAAAATAGATCTGTCTTTCTAAGTTAGTAAAACAATGATGATAATAATGAAATATTATTTATAGAATTAAAGTATAGAATTAAAATCTACATAAATCTAAATTCTGATCTACCACAAGATTTTTTTAAAGCATTGATTGAATAAAATCGGAAGATACCTTGTATTCCATCGCGGGTCGCTTAAATAAATTTGTTAAAAACTCGTTTCCTGGCCCGCCATTATTGAATAAAAATCAGCCATGAAAATGGTATTTTTATTCAGGCTCTGTCATTGAAAATGACATGAAATATACGACGACCTCGATGTAGAGTAAACAGCAATTTTTTATTCTAGAAACTTCAATTTTGTAAGAAAATACACCGCGACGTTTATTTCGTATTTCGTGTACGTGAATTTTTGCTCGGAGATTTCGTCTGCTTTTAATAAATTACCAGAATTCGAACCTGATCAATGAAATATTTTTAGAAATTTTGCTTCTCTAATAAATTGAAAAAAAACTTTTCAGTTGGGTGGAATTATTCGTCTTCTCCGTACATTACATTCAACAGCGCCCTTTCATTACATAATTATTTTAATCCAGTGTACCATGGTAAAAATATAGTATAAATTCCGATTTCCATAACGCACATATATTTTGATCAAATTTTGGAATTAATCTTACTTACTCTTAACTTCAAAATCTATCCTATGCCGAAAGTGTGCTTTTACGTTGGGGGTAGAATTCACTCAAATGTCAATATTATTTTCGAAAAATTAGTAATTTTAGATTCGTTATTGAAAATTTAAATTTTTCT
Source organism: Diabrotica undecimpunctata (assembly GCF_040954645.1). Lineage (NCBI taxonomy): Eukaryota > Metazoa > Arthropoda > Insecta > Coleoptera > Chrysomelidae > Diabrotica > Diabrotica undecimpunctata. Next base: position 71,512,140 of record NC_092804.1, on the reverse strand, counting down.
TATGTTTTTCATCGGTGATAACTCAAAAAATTTACCTTTTATCGAAAAAACTGTATAAAATGTAGCTTATAAAAAATCAACTTGATTGCGTTTTGATTTTGGCTGTTAGCCCAATAAAAATCGAGTTTAACTCATTGAAGGTGACAATTTTGTGTTTAACAAAACATTTTAAAACATTTTACTGCAACAATTCATACTGTATTTTTTAATTACTTAAAAAAACATGAAAATGAGACTTTGTAGAACTTACTCTGTAGCATATATGAGCTAATGGAGCTATTTTTTTTTCGTAAAAAAAAACAAAAATATCGTTGCTTTGTCAATTGCAATTAAATTTACTTTATTGAGCATCGGTAGGTAATGGGATCCAAAATTTTGAACAATTTTAAATGAATAATTTCGAAAAAAAAAATTTTTACATTTTTAAAAATATTTTTTTTCAAAATAAGTAAAAACTATCGAATATACGTAAAATTTGCTATATAACAGTATTTTCTATAAAACAAATCCCAAATTTTTGTGAAGTAACCAAAGTAAGAAACGTTACCAAGTAAGTGAAATTGGTTTATTTATTTATAGTGCACAATAGACCTTGAGGCCTATGGCAAAAAAAAAATCGGTTGCCTGTAAAGTTGGTTTTGTTGGTAAAGTTGGTAAAGATTTTACGTGACAACGTCTTTTTCTCGGTAGAATATTTATTGATATGAATATTATTAAATTGCACAATAGGGACAAGGAATTGAATGAAAATAAGAATTGCACAAATTTTAACTATAGAAATATATTTTGTTTACTAAAACATTGTACATGTAAACTTAAACTTAACTAATTTCTATTTGAGTGATGTTGTTGAGGATAGGACGATGATAGGAGAAATATGAAATGAAAGGAAGTGTTTCTGCTGTAATGTGTCTTGCGAAAGTCAAGTCGATGGTTGTTCCTTTTAACGTAGTTGACTTAGAAACGTTTGATACGCAATCAAGATTATACGTACATTTCATGAAATTTAGAAACGAGTTGTCTGACTTTATAAACTCAGTTTCTCAACTTTTGTGTCAATCTAACAATTAATCAGTTGAACATTTGAAAATATATTAATTTCTAAAACTTGTAAATTAAAATAATTCATTTTAAATTAAAAATGATAATAATATCATTAATATTAATTTAATATTTTTTATTTTATTTAATATTTATTTTATATATTATTTTATATATTATATATTATTATATTATTATTTTATATATTATTTATATTTTATATATTATATTTTTTTTTATATTATATTATTGATCTTATTATTTTCTACAAAATTTATTTGAAAATTTTTTCGATATATCAATTAGTTGCGGAGATATCGATCATTGAAGTTATTGTTTGCTACCAGTATTTTATATATTTATTTTTTTCAGTTATAAAAATTTACTATTTCCAATTGTGTCTACCAAGTATGGTCACATGTATTTGCCTACATATTAAATAATAATAAGTACAGATAATGTTATGTGACGTTCACTTCTGATTATATATATTTTAATATTTTTAATTTTAAAGAATCAATTTGAAAATCAAAACACTTATTCAGATCGAAGGTTCAAATTTTTGCTAAATAAATTTGAAATTAATTAAAATTTGTAAATGTAAATGGTAAAGTTGAAAGTTAAAACATTTACTAAAATTGGAATTTGAAATTCTTGCTAAACACAGTTAAATTCTAACTCCGCGCGTGGTGATTGGTCGGTTTAGTTCGTTTGTTTGGTCGCCCTGTTTTGACAGGTTAGAAGTTATAATTTGTTATTTTAAATGTTTGACTAGCAATACGGGCTGTTTCTTCTCAATCGACTGAATTACGATTGATTGCAGAGTGATTTAAACTAATAATTTACTTAACACTATCAACATTTGTCAATAGTATGACATAACCTATAAACTCAGTTTCTCAACTTTTGTGTCAATCTAACAATTAATCAATCAATCATAGATTACGATAATGAAATATTCATCATCCAGCCTCAAGAGTCCACTGCTGAACATAGGCCTCTTCCTCATGTTTCCAACCCCGTCTATCTTGCGCCGCTCTCATCCAGTTTTTATTGAGTTTTCTTAAATCGTCAGTCCATCTTGTAGGTGGTCGACCGACGCTTCTCTTGTCTTCCCTTGGCCTCCATTCCAATAACCTCTTTGTCCATCGCCCATCTGTCATTCTGGCTATGTGTCCTGCCCATCTCCATTTTAGTCTGGCTATCTTCTCGATGATGTCAGTCACTCCGGTTCTTCTCCTGATGTCTTCGTTGGTTATTCTGTCTCGCAGAGTTATTCCTAACATGGACCGCTCCATTCTTCTCTGCGTGACTCTCAGTTTGGTAGCTGCTGCTTTTGTTAAGGTAAGTGTTTCTGCTCCGTACGTCAAGACTGGGAGGACGCACTGATCAAATACCTTTCTCTTTAGGCATGTGGGCAGCTCACTTTTAAAAGTTTCTCTCAGTTTTCCAAATGCTGCCCACCCAAGGCCGATTCTTCTCTTCAGTTCATGAGTCTGGTTATCCCTGCCAATCATAATTTCATGTCCCCGGTATTTATATCTATCTACGAGTTCTATTTCTTTCCCACCAATACTGATGTTCTGGTTGGGTACCAAATTGGTCATGATTTTTGTTTTCGAGATATTTATATTTAAACCTACACTTTCTGTAGCCACAACGAGTTCCTGTACCATCTCTCTTGCCATACCTAGATCTTCAGCTATAATAAGTATATCATCGGCGAAACGTAAGTTGTTTAGATATTCTCCATCTATTTTTATTCCCTTTGTCATCCAATCCAAATTCTTAAAAGCATGTTCTAGCACCGTATTAAAAAGTTTAGGTGACATTGGGTCTCCTTGTTCCCCCGTTCTATTTTTATGCGATTACTGTTAGTATGTAATCTGACAGTGGTTGTTGCCTGCAGGCATATTTTGTATAATAATTTAGTATATCTATAATCTAGCCTGCATTCTTTAAGCGCCTGTAATATTTTGCTTAGCTCAACTGTGTCAAAGGCTTTGTGAAAATCGACAAATATTAGAACTAGAGGTTTATTGTATTCCACTGCTTTCTCTATTAGGGTTGAAATATTAGTGTACAATTATTTACCTTTATTGTTGTAGTTGTTGTAAATGACGAATCTAAGCACTCCACATTTTCACTACAGACACAGCTGACGATACTTTCAACGATTTTCAACTTTAGCGATTCAACGCGCCTAATTCTCTAGTGCCGCGCGCAGCGGACCGATCATGTTTGAGTGGGAGAGAGACGCAAGGCATTCGCCGGTCCGGCGGGCCTCTCTCTCGTTTGGCGACTCACTGTAACAGACGTGAGCGGGCGTTACACTTTTTCTTAAATGACTCCGAGCCACAACCTAATTTAAGACGTTGTCACGTCAAAAATTAGATTTGTTACACTTTATGCTATTTTTTACTATACTTCTTGACGATTCTACTCCATCTTCTTCTGTCTTCTGTTTCTCTTCTTCAGTCCAAATTACTTACTTCGTTTAAGTCACTTAACCTTTTCGATCTATCTTCTCCTTCATCTGGTCTTCTACCCATAATCATTTATTATTGATTTTTAATATTAATTTCCATTCCATATTTTCTTGCTTCCCCTTCTATTTCTTCAAAATTGCCTAATTAATTGTATCTTTGTCTTATCCAGAAGCTTTAAATCAGTCGTAAAAGCTAGAGCATTGGTGCTTTCTAAATCATTGTTTCCAGAAGTAAATTAAACAAAGTAATTGATAGTAGTCCGCCCTCTAATTTTTCTGAATTTTGTAATGATCTATTTTCTGTATGTTTCTTTGTATATCTCCTTTCTCTGCAACTACGTGCTTTTTATTACTACTACGAAGTTAGTTGTTTTCTAATGTGAGCACCATCAACATTTGCCTATTTCCATTACTTTCTTTACGCATAGGTACTGTTTGTTTCTGCAACTAAATTGTATTACAATCCTCCAAAACTATCTTTATGTCATGTTTTGGTATTTTGCTAAACGCTTTTACTAATAATTCAAAGAATATGTATTTGTCCTCATCATCCTTTTCTTAGATCGGAGCATGTATATTTAGAATGCTTCCTCCTATTCTTCAAAGGTACCTTCTGTCATTTATGGGCTTAAAATTTATAATCTTGTCTTTTAGCTGCTTTACAACGAATAATCCAGTTTTCAATTTTCTATCATTTCCTCCATTTTGTAAAAATATTACATCGTTCACATCAATTTGATATTGTACTTTTTCATTTCTGAACATATTTATTTAATGGCCCCCTCTGTGTAGGTTCCTCTCATGTTCCATGTGGCCCTCTTTATTCTCACTTCGTCACAGTCACTTAATCTTTTTCCTGTGCTCGTTTCCATTTCCTTTGCAATGGTCATTTTCTTTTTCTCCACCTTTGTTTTCTTTATTAGTTTTTTGACTTTTCTAAGGATAATTAGTGTATCTTTCTTCCAAATCTATTTCTCTTCTCAAATTGTTATTTTGGCGAAACTGATTTTCCATTTTTCTTTTCTTCCTATGCCCTCTGTCTTATTGATTTCTGCATGGTTCTGTCACCTCTATACTGTGGTTCTGTTGTTCCTACTTAGATAATGGTTAATACATTTTTTTTTCGTATCTGATTTTCTTACCGCTTTTTCTCCTAGTTTTCTTGCTGTTGCTCTTTGTATCTGTATGGCTAGTCATTGTTCTAACAAGTTCTAATTCATTTTAATTACTTCATCAATTTTTAGCTATGTTAATAGAATACTATTATCTCTGTTCCTTTTATCGAGCCCTCCGGTACCTCTTTTTAAGTTCTCTAGGTCCTGCCTCAGTAAACTTAAATTGGAAATTTTGAAGTCCAATTATTGGACAATATAATAAAAAATTGAACAAACAGTTACAGCACTGGTGATCATTAAAATCCTCAGAAAATATGAAGCGATCATTTGAGAAATATACTGCAACAGAATGCATAATATCACTGGACAGGGACAAGTAAAGAAAATGATGAGAGGAATATGACCAAAGATTTCCTACAAGCAGGTACAGATTTAGAAATGAAAGAGGCGACCTGCTGTGTGAATTCTGCCAGGAGAACGGTTTTGTTGTCATGAACACATGGTTTCAGCTCCCACCTCGTAAGTTATATACTTGGAAATCACCAGGAGACCGTCCAAATCGAATAATTAGAAACCAAATTGACTACGTTTTAATAAACAGAAGATTTCGTAACGCTATCAAAAGAATCGCAGCATATCCAGGTGCTGATATTGCATCCGATCATAATCCGCTAATAGCAGATGTGAGCAAATCAAATTAATGAAAGAATGCGAATAATAGAACAAAATGATGATATCGAAGAGATGGTCAATGATATTAAAGGAACGATTCTGGCAGTAAACAGGGAAGTTAAAACACAGATCAGAAAGAGAAAGCATAACGAATGGATGACGGACGAAATTATGGATCTAATGGAAAAGCGAAGGCAACATAAACAACAACGTAATCAAGACAAATACAAACAGATACACAAAGAAATTCGCCAGAAAATTAAGAAAGCAAAAGAACGTTGGATGGTGGAAAGGTGCAACGAAATAGAACAATTGCAGGAAAAAGAGATAGTTTTGGACTACCTAAGAAGATCAAAGAAATATCGAATATACACAAAAGCCACCACAGAACAAGAATACGCAACGACAGAAACGAATACATAGAGTCAGAAGAGGAGATAGCAATGGCGTGGAAAGAATACGCAGAAAGACTTTTTAATGTCGAAAGACCAACACAACCAACTCGCAAACTACCTTCCGAAAACTTATCAGGGCCACCAATAATGCGAAGTGAAATAGAATATGCAGTTAGAACCACAAAGATGCATAAAGCAACAGGTCCAGATGAAATTAATATAGAAGCAATAAAACTACTAGACGAGGAGAATATCGCAATCTTGGTAAAGCTGTTCAATAGAATTTATGATACTGGTTACATTCCGCGAGAATGGCTGCAGTCATCCTTTGTGATGATCCCAAAAACAGCTAATGCCACAAAATGCAATGAACACCGCTTAATCAGTTTAATGAGTCACTTGCTGAAACTCTTCCTTAGGATATTACACTCAAGAATGTACAAGATACTAGAAGAACTTAGCGGGTCAACACAATTCGGTTTTAAGGGAGGACTAGGAACAAGAGAGGCAATTTTATGTTTGAACACCTTAATACAAAACTGTTTAGATCAACGAAAAGATGTCTACCTCACCTTCATCGACTACGAGAAGGCATTTGACAATGTTAAACATGATATCATGATGGAACTACTACATAGGGCCAACATTGACCAGAAGGAGATCAGAATTATTCAGAATCTATACTGGAACCAAATGGCAAAGGTGAGGATTGATCAAGACCAATATACGGATGAATTTGAAATCCGGAAAGGTGTCCGCCAAGGCTGCATACGCTCTCCGATGCTTTTTAATTTATATGTTGAAAATATATTTGCGGAAGCATTAGAAGACACGGAATTAGGCATTAAGGTGAACGGCATACCAATTAGCAACCTACGCTATGCGGACGACACAGTGATTATAACTGATAATTTTTAAAGATCAGCAGTTATTACTTGATAGGGTGAATAGCATAGGTAAAAAAATATGTGCTCAAAATCAACATTTTGAAAACGAAATATATGGTCATTAGCACAAACCCTCCAGAAAACCCGATAATATGCATAGGTGACGATCGCATAAAACGCGTGAAAACTTTTAAATACCTTGGCACCACAATCAATGACCAATCGGATCCACAACAAGAGATAAAAACCCGAATACAAATGGCAAGACAAGCTTTTGTGAAATTCAGACCGCTCCTATGTAATCAAAACCTAAATTTCGAAATACGCTACAGAATGTGTGTCAAGTGCTACATATGGTCCATCTTGCTTTATGGCATGGAAACGTGGACTTTGAAAAAAAACATCTATCAACAAACTTGAAGCATTTGAAATGTGCTCATTGAGAAGAATGATGCGCATACCTTGGGTGGATAGAGTTCGCAACGATGATGTCCTTAAGAGAGCCGGCGTGGAAAGAGAACTCTTTGAATTAATTAAAAAACGCAAGATTGGTTACCTTGGGCACATAGAATGTAGAATGTAGAAAATGGGGCGGCCAATAGAGCCTGATACACTGCGACCTTTGCAGATCTATTGTGTTTCCCCCTTATTTTAAAGCACTTCATCTAGCTTGGTCCTCTTAATGAGACTCAACAGCCTTGATAGTGGCCTTTTCATGTAGCCTGGTGCTTCCGGTTTTTCCTCTCCGAGTTCTAGAAACCGCATTCGTGCGAGACCTTCGCAATGGCACAGAACGTGTAGAGCGGTTTCCTCTTCTTCCAGACAGAAACGACAGGTGTCCTCTTCTGTCAGGCCTATGAGACTCAGGTGTCTATTGAGTCTACAGTGCCCAGTGAGCAGACCCACTATCATTCTGACAGTCCTGCGCCTGTGCGAAAGTAAGTCTGCTGTAAATTTAGCCGAATGTCCTTTGATGAACTGTTTGGCCTGCCTCTGTCCTGGTGAGTTGTTCCACCACTCAAGAGACTTCTGTTGCACCCATTTGTGTATGGCTGCCCTTTTTATCGTATTTGCGATTCCAAAGAAGGGTTCCGGACCAACCAGTGGCGTAGATGCGCCTTCTCGGGCCAATTCATCGGCCTTCTCGTTGCCACGATGACCCTTATGTCCCGGCACCCAGGCAAGTGTCAACCTGTTTTGACTTCCCACCTGAGAGAGGACATCCAAACAGTTCCATACCAGCCATGAATCGACCTGTACCGAACTGAGAGCCTTTAGAGCCGCTTGACTATCCGAATAGATAACGATGGAGTCGTTATCTACATTTCGGCCGATTAGTTCCATAGCGCACCTGTGTATAGCAGCTAATTCGGCTTGAAATACGGTCGCGTATGTTCCTAGACATACCCGGACTTCCGTCCTTGGTTTTATGCCATATATTCCAGCCCCCGTACCTGTATCCGTTTTGGAGCCGTCCGTATACCATATTGAGTTTGCTGTTAGCGGCGGACCAGTTTCCCAGTCCTCTCTTTTTGGTATTATAATTTGAAAATTTTTGTTAAAACTATACCTCGTAACCATTCGGTCTACAGGCATTCCTAGAACGGGGTCTGCCTTTATGTCCTGGTATAGCCTTAAGTTATCAGCTCCCTGCATCATACTTATTGGAGCTTGGCCTTGGATCAACCGATGTACTGTTGATCTGGCTTCACTCTGTATGTATATATGCAGAGGTGGTAGGTTTAGCAGAACTTCTAGCGCGTCCGTTGGGGCTGTTCTCATGGCTCCGGTAACACTCAAGCATGCAAGCCTTTGTGTGCTACTGAGCAATCGAATCGCCCCGGACTGTTGCGTTTTGTTCCACCACGCCACTGAACCATAAGTTATCATGGGCCTTATAACCCTTGTGTACAACCAGAGGTTCATTTTAGGATTTAACCCCCAATTCTTACCACACATTCGTCTACATGTGTTCAGGGCCATAGTGGCCTTCTGTGTGACTTTCTGAATGTGTGCATTCCATGTCAGCCTCTGGTCGAATATTACACCTAAGTACTTGGCCTGACTTGTGAATGGGATTTCTACTCCCTTGAGCACTAGTGGCTGTAAGCCTTGCAGTGCTCTTTTTCTGGTGAAGGGAACAACAGATTTTTTTTAGGGTTAACCTTCAGGCCTTCTTCCTCACACCAGCTGTCCACAATCCTCAGAGCGACTTGAAGTCTCTCCGAAATTATTTTGGTAAAGCGTCCTCGGACTACAATTACCAAATCGTCCGCATAACCCAGACAGTAAAAACCCTCCCTGGTCAGTGTATTAAGTAGGTCGTCCATAAGCGTAGCCCACAGTAATGGGGATAAAACTCCTCCTTGTGGGCAGCCGCTTCCTGCCTTCGCTTCAATAGTGGCTTCACCTAACGAGGACACAATGATCCTGTTTGTTAAGGTCGCCTTTGTCCACTCGCATATGAAGGCAGGAACTCCTCTTCTTTTAAGCGCGTCCGTTACAGACTCGAAGGAGACGTTATTAAACGCTCCCTCCACGTCCAGAAACGTCGCCACCGCTATCTCCTTGTCATCTAGCGACTTTGAGAGCAGTCTGTTAAGATCATCCAGCGCCAAGTCAGTTGACTTTCCTGGCTGGTATGCATATTGGCGATCGCTAAGTGGATTCTCCATCAGCACGTCGTCCCTAATATACCTGTCTATCAATCTTTCCAGCGTTTTTGCTAGGAAAGAGGATAGACTTATTGGTCTGTATGACTTGGGGGTCTGGTCCATTACCCTACCAACCTTGAGGATATATGTGACTTCCACCCTTCGCCATGCGGTTGGAATATATCTCCATGCCAAACTAGCTTTGAAGATCTTTGTTAGATGCGGGATGATCACATCCTGTCCCTTCTGTAGCAAGGCTGGATAAATCCCGTCCATTCCAGGTGATTTGTATGGCTGGAATTTATTGATGGCCCACCTGACTTTTTCCGGTCTCGTGATGTCGGTAGCTAATTTCCAGTCCGCCTTAGTAGGCCTTCTGGGATGAGCTACCTCTACCGAAGGATTATTGTCAATGGATGAGCTGGGAAAATGTACCTTGGTGAGCATTATTAAGCTTTCCTCCAGGGTTTCTACATACGTTTCGTCCTCTTTCTTCAAGAGGCCGACCTGATTCACAATACCATCCTTAGCCAGGACCTTGTGGATTCTGGAACATGCGGGAGCCTGTTCGACTTCCTCGCAGAACTTTCGCCACGAGTCTCTTTTGGCTTTTCGGATCTCCTTATTATATTGCGTCAGTTTTTCTCTATAAATGGCCCAGTCCTGGTTGAATTTGGCTTTATTGAATAGCCTTCTTACATCTGCCCTAAGCTTTTGTAAGTGTTCATTCCACCAGGGTGTGTTTTTCTTTCCTTTCTTTTCTCTCTCTGGACAATTCTCCTGGTAAGCGGCCAGAACAGCTCCCCTCACCGTTTCGACTGTCAGTTCGAGATCGTCCGTATCTTTTATGGTGCCGATTCCTCCCTCAAGAGACTTCTCGAGTGAGCCTCTATAGCCTTCCCAATCCGTCTCTCTCGGGTTCCTGAACCTTGCCACCATTCGAGTCGAAGTAATTAAATCAAATCGAATGTGCCTATGGTCGGAACATGAAGGTTCCTCTGACACATGCCAATTCTTTATAGTATCGTACGTTTTTTCACTGCAAAGTGTTACATCTAAGACTTCTTTGCGCGTGGCCGTAACGAAGGTAGGTTTATTTCCTATATTGGCTATTTCTAAACCCATGCTTAAAATGAACTGTAGTAAAGACTCACCTCGACTGTTGATGTTCGTACTCCCCCATGCCAGATGGTGGGCATTGGCATCACATCCCAGTATTAGATGAAGGTTCTCCCTTCGGCTGTAGGTTATAACGTCCTCTACTATGCCTGGGCGGAAGACCTTCTCTCCAGCGAAGTAGGCAGAACAGACCAACCATCTTTTACTACCTTCCTCGGTGGAAGCGGTTAAAATACCTGTAACAAAGTCTCCGGAGCAAAGATCCGGAATCAGTGTACAGTTTACTTCGTTACCATATACAATGCATGCTCGAGGTGTCTCTCCTTTCGCATCGTATAGTAACTTACCTTGTTGCGGCTTCAAGCCTGCAATCTTCCCTCCGTGGAGCCATGGTTCCTGCAGTAGGGCCAAGTCCAGGCCTTCCATGTCAAACCTTCTGCACAAAACCGCCGACGCAGCTTTAGCATGATGAAGGTTGACCTGCAGGACCTTTACTCTGCCTTCCTCTAAACTGAAGGCTAACTTTCGGGTTTTCCCGTGTCCTCTACCCCTTCCATGGGAGCGGCCACCCGCTCAGTGGCTTCTAGCCTTCTGGGCGGGTTTGTAGCACTCCCCTGCAAGTCGGTACGGACTTCTTTCGGGATTATTCCTTCTTTAGCTCCTTCCCTCGACTTATCATCCTTAGGGCGAGCCTTGTGTTTGGTCGAAGTGTTAACCTTCTTTGGCGCTGCTTTAGAGCTTTGCCCCTCTGAAGGTTTTACTTCTTTTCTTTTTTGCTTAGCCTTGACTGCCGAGGTTGCGGCAGTTACGCCTTGCAACCCCGATGGTCCGGCCTCTGCAACCTTCTTAATGTACCCATCATCCTTGACACGGAATTTAATTCTTCCGATGCCAAAGTAAGGACACATTTGAAGTTTGTTGAGTTCCTCAAAGGACTCTTTGTCCATTGAGAGGACCCATACCTGCCCTTTTTCTGCAGGTGTTTTGCCCAAAACGGTCCATATACGGGTGTTGAGCTTTCGGTTGCTGACCCTTAATCGAGTCAGCACACTTTCCGCCCCCAACCTCTTTCCGTCCTCGTCTGGGATGTAGACAGTGCAAGAACACGGCCTCTCGACTTCACTCTCGTCCTTAGCCTGGAGGCTTGCACCTTCCCAAGGCTTCAGAGTGGGAGTAGTGTCCCTGAGCCATTGTGCGCTTGCACTATCCGCGCACGTCATTACCAGGTAACCGGGCTTGAATGTGCTCTTTAGCAGCCTGATTTGCGGCCCTTCTTCTGGCGTTCTCTCCAGAGCCTCCAAGATGGATGTTTGCACTGCCTTAAGCTTTGTGGGTTCCATCCTGACTCCAGGGAAGCCATCACATACTACAGCCACCTTTGCCGAGCAAAGGGCTTGTGTAAAAGTCATTTCTGACTTCCTCGGCCTCTTTTTGGCTTCCGCTGGCGGCGTACTGTGGTCCGACCTTTGTCGCTTCTTTGTAGACTTTTGCGTAGCCATTTCCAGCTTTTGCTCCGCCTTCTCTTTAGACTTAGGGGGATTGTCCTTTTGTCGTCCAAGCACCTTGGTGAGGTTGGCCTTGATCACCGAGCGCTTGGCTTCAATGTAATCCTGGCCTTTTCCCACCAGATCCCTTACTTTCTTCTTGGAGGCCCCAGCCAGCCTGGCCTTAATAACCTCCTCGTCTGTCATTAGATCCACCTCCTCTAGGGAGGTGACTCTGACCGCCTTCCTTTTGGTCGGCTTCGCTATCTGTATAGTAGTGCCTTCAGGGCTTTCTACTACGGGTTGTTCGGGAATATTGGTTTCCATATTATTTTCCATATTGTTCCCACGAGTAGCTAGGGAATTGCAGTCCACTCGAGCAGAGCCCCGCATGCCCGAGTAAGGCTAATTACTGTGAGGTGTCGCCTGGTTCCTTACAGGAATCGCTCTCGACCAACTACGCATGGCCATTCATCCTTCGCCGCGATGTCTTCCAGCTTGAATTGCGGATTTTTTAAAAGCTGGTTTTCTCCACCTGGACTCCTCTGTCTGGGTTACCATTCCATAGCCAAAAGGTCCCCGTTTTTTGGCGCCGGGAATTCGCCATTCATCCTTCCGTGAGGATAAGGACTAGTCGGTGATGCATGCTGAGATGCAGTTGGGCTGGTCTTCTCTTCTAGTGGTATTTATTGGTGTCACCTATTTGGCGTCAGTGACCCCACCAGTGCCTCGCCGACAATTTCCGAGCTACGAGCTTCCTGTTGGGGTGTGAGGGGGCGGGAAGTTGGATAGGGTGAGTCGGCTACTCCTAGATAGTCTGTCGAGGAACGCTCGAAAAGTGTGTGTGTGTGTGTGTGTCAGGATCGAGGGCGGGGTCCCCGCACCGGCAGACGCGTCTAATGCGTGGGACCCCACCGCCGCCGGGTTTTGGAGTTTGGCGACTGAGATTAGAGAAATTTGGAGTAGCCGTAGGGAAGTTGGAAGGGTAAACTAAAAGCTGAAGGCGAAGGCGCCGCAACTGTTCGCCTCAATTGCCACGCCTTTCTTGCGTCCAGCGGCGGTGTCCGACGGCCACCCGGTGCACAGGCGCTGGACGCTTAGGGACTGTGTTTAGTTTCACTGGTCGTGCTCCCCTCACAATTTCAGGGACCAAGACCAGTTACTCGGCCCTCCCACCAACGTCGAGGAAAAATTACAGTCCCGGGGAGGGTACCTTGGGCACATATTGAGAGGAGCAAAATATGAAATACCACAGTTAATCCTACAAAAGAAGATCGAAGGTAGGAGGGGAGCCGGCCACAAACAATTATCCTGGTTAAGGAATATTAAAGAATGGACAGGAATACACAATACAGGCGAGCTGTGTCACGCCGCCAAGAACAGAATTCTAGAATTGAAAATTTAGTCAAGGTTATAGTCTTAACCTGAAATAAAAGAAAACGAAATTTCTGGTAATTATGGTAATAAATGTTCAAAAACTGTATTGCTACTTTTAGGCCGAAAGTTACTGCTATTTGCTGGTAATATTTTATTGGATATTTAAAGTAACCCATCTACAAATTTCTTAAATTCAATTTCTACTTTACGAATAGGTATTTACAGTGAGTTTTAATTGTACTTCATCCGAAAATTATATAACTTGTGGATTAATATAGATAATGCAAGTAAAACATTTGTAAAATAAGCATTTTTACTAAAAACCCTAAATTATAAGCAAACAAAAATCAAAAAACTCTTAATTCGGACTTTAGTTATTACTTTTAAAAAGCACATATTTTTGTGATAAATCTCCTAATAGATTTACTACACTTTCTACAATGAATAAGGTGAAAACAAAATTTAGACCATTTGGTAATGCTGGTGATAATTATAAGAAATTTTTTGAAGACATCAGAGAAGATCTACATTTGTATACATTATTAACAATGCAAAAAGTTGATCATAAACTATTTTCAAAAAGTTTCAGAAAGTTTCATCGGAGAATTCAGTAAGTCAAGCGTTAATTTTGAAATATATAAAAAAAGAATAAGTGGCACCCATATAAAGTGCATGATCGCATGCAGAAATTTTTTCAATTAATGATGTATCGGTATATAATAATTTCCTTACATGGTACAAATTAACAGATTTATAGATACTGGCACCAATGAACCTTCACTGGCTGATATAGGGGCACCCTTAGTATGTACATACAGTTAATCTGTGGGCAAGAACAGTTGGTAATAGAGTTGTTAGACCATTTTTCATCGGCGGTTGAAATGAATGGAGAAAAGTATGTGAGTTTACTACAATATCAATATTTGGACTTAACACAACTAGAATTTAAATGGCGGGCAAGTATCGGAATGGACAGAGAAACAATGCCATTAATGATGGTACTATTGAACAAAAAATATGACATTAAACTTTATATATAAAACATTGGAAAAACGTATGATAAAGTGTATGTGGTTCGATTTATGTAAAGATAACAACAACGAGGTAATTCATAAGACAATAACGGATCTAATTCTTTCTCAGTAGAATCGACACAGTTTATTGAGACATAATGCTTCTGGGTTTGTCCTATTTCCAATTGCAAAACACATATTATTTATAAAGGTTTAGTAGGTAATATTAAATTTGGAATTAGATTTTATTGTGCCATTGAGATTAACGTTTCGGCAGGTAATCCTTGCCTTTGTCAAGATTCTATAATGTACAAAATTGAGAACAAAAAGTTATTGTAAGACATATTTATAAAAACTTACCAAACGTAAAGCGAGATATGTTACAACTTTAAGAGTTTTTATGGGGGTATTTTTAAGTTTTATTATTTAAATAAGATTGAAATATAATTAGGTTCTTTGTATCTTTTTTGTCATGTTTCTATTGATTCGTATAACTGGCTCTTCTTTTTGTTTTGCTGTGTTTTTAAAATTTTAATGTTTTCGAAGTCAAATTTATGCTTCTTCTCATTCTCATGCTTTGTGAGCACAGTGGCGGGGATCTTGTTATATTTGTAGGAACGAATTATGGATTGAAGCAGCTGACTGGTTTGCCCAATATAGAAACTTTCACAGTTAGTACGTAGTATCTCGTAAACAAAATTTGATTTTTTGTTGCAAAGATTGCTGCCTTTATGAACCACTATTATGTTATGTTTGACTAAAAGATTCACTAGTTGTTCGGATAAACCTTTTATATATGGAAGAGTTGTATATAGTTCATCCCAAACCCTTCTTTCAGTGCGTCACAGTTTATCGAATTCTCTCTAACGCATTAAGCTAGAAGTGACAGAAAAAAACGTGAGTCTGTGATTATTATACATAGAACTTAGAAAATTATATATCGTTCACGGGTATTTGCATATTAAAGCGAATTCTACTTACGGATATATAATTGGTTGGAGTTTAGAATACGCTAAATAGATATCCAAGCAATGATACGCATAAATATAATTTGACGCAGATGGTCTCGATAGTGATAGTACTTTGACAATGTCAACTGATAAAATGAAAATTGTCATTCCATGATAGTATTTTCAGACATTTTATAGTGAAAATTTAATTTTGTATTTATTGTCATAAAAATATTTTAAATATGCCAAGATGTACCGAGAATGAACAAAGGCTAATATTAAAATTATTAAATTATTTTCAATTAGAAAAAGAGGCTGGGACAACTTTATTACCAATTTCTGCCGTTCGTGAAGTAAGTTTTAAATTATTCTAAAAAATATTCATATTAGTAGTTTAAATACTATACATTTTAGCCATAGTGTTTGTAATAAATAATAATAAATACATAAATAAATCTTAGCTAATTAAGCACTTTCCTTGGAATGTATAGAATAGGAATTATGACAAACTGCCGTTCCAATATAATGCACAATAAAATTTTTTATACAGGACGGCACCTCTAATATGCAAATTAAAAAAAATTTAAATTCTTAAAATTTTTACTCCACATTTTCAAAAAATAACCTTTTCACATTTAGCCGATTACGATCCTTCAACTGTCAGATTTAACTATAATAATTCTCGACATTCTTAAAATCCTATATGAAGTCAAAATTAGTGACGCACTGAAAGAAGGGTTTGGGACAGACCGTACGTAGTCTTGGTACTGTTGGTTTTATTATTATTGATATTGTTGTAAATTCTATTGTTGTAATGTCCAAATTTAACATAACTTATTGAACCTAAACCAAAGAAATACTTATTTTATATTATATATTATTATATTATTAATATATATATAAAATAAAGTTTTATTTTGAGGTTGCAGTCATTAATAGGGCAGGAAAGTAAAACTCTTTGTTCTTAAATCAAGCTTTCGCAAAATTTATTTGCTTCTTCAGGATATGCTAAAATATGGTATCAGTAAATACAACGAAATTAGAACTAAATAGCATTGTATAAAACTAGTAAAAAAACTTACAACATGAGGTTAATCCATTAAATTTTCAAATTTGCAAAACATTAAAACTTAACTTATTTTAAAAATTATACAGTTATGTAAGTACAATATTCCAATTTAATTTAATTTTGTAAAAATTCATTTTGACATTGATTATGTTGATGTTTGATTTATGTCAGAAAGACACTCGTTTCTGTTTATTATATTTTTTGTTGTTGATAACTAGCTCTTGATTGTTATTATGGTTACGTACAAAGTGGCGCCAAATATGAATATTTAAATTTTTTGAAAGTCTAATATTTATAGTCAGAAAATCTAATATTACGAAAATTAATACTATAATTTTCCAATATTAGATTTTCTGACTATAAATATTAAAATTTCAAAAAATTTAAATATTCATATTTGGCGCCACTTTGTACGTAACCATAATAACAATCAAGAGCTAGTTATCAACAACAAAAAATATAATAAACAGAAACGAGTGTCTTTCTGACATAAATCAAACATCAACATAATCAATGTCAAAATGAATTTTTACAAAATTAAATTAAATTGGAATATTGTACTTACATAACTGTATAATTTTTAAAATAAGTTAAGTTTTAATGTTTTGCAAATTTGAAAATTTAATGGATTAACCTCATGTTGTAAGTTTTTTACTAGTTTTATACAATGCTATTTAGTTCTAATTTCGTTGTATTTACTGATACCATATTTTAGCATATCCTGAAGAAGCAAATAAATTTTGCGAAAGCTTGATTTAAGAACAAAGAGTTTTACTTTCCTGCCCTATTAATGACTGCAACCTCAAAATAAAACTTTATTTTACATAACGTGTCAGTCAATAATACCTAACTACTTTATATATATATATATATATATATATATATATATATATATATATATATATATATATATATTGATTTAGAGTATCAGCAATCGGTCAGGAAATAAAACTCTATTTGTTCAGTCTCAATATTTCGTCACGATTTTGTGACTTCTTCAGGAGAAAACTGTAAATTTATTAGAATAATTAATGATTATATGTAAACAAAATGAATATTTTAATACTTACAACTATAAGAATGAAAATTTAAATTTTTCTGGCATATCTAAATAAATGACATATTTTTGTTTGATTTTATTAAGGAGTTATGGTAACCGCAATATGTTATAGAGTGAATTCCCGTTGTACAATTTTCAGCGAGTAGGTTAAAATAAACAATTACTATGACAGTATTATTCATTTTATAAAATGAATAATACTGTCATAGTAATTGTTTATTTTAACCTACTCGCTGAAAATTGTACAACGGGAATTCACTCTATAACATATTGCGGTTACCATAACTCCTTAATAAAATCAAACAAAAATATGTCATTTATTTAGATATGCCAGAAAAATTTAAATTTTCATTCTTATAGTTGTAAGTATTAAAATATTCATTTTGTTTACATATAATCATTAATTATTCTAATAAATTTACAGTTTTCTCCTGAAGAAGTCACAAAATCGTGACGAAATATTGAGACTGAACAAATAGAGTTTTATTTCCTGACCGATTGCTGATACTCTAAATCAATATTTAAAACAGTACGGTCGAAAAAATCATTTGAAAATATATATATATATATATATATATATATATATATATATATATATATATATATATATATATATATATGTACTTTTTCTTTTTTTTTCCCTTGAAAATTGTTCTTCTAACTAGTAGCTACTGAAATACATGAGACAAAACGGGGCAAAACACTAAATTTTTGGAATAGTTTTTAATATATTGTATAATAAAAAGTTAAGCCTACTTTTGAGAACTCATGCATAGTGAAATTATGATTTTTAGTGATACTTGGAAGCGATTTATACAAAAACTACATTTATATACTTACAACCCGACTGCAATATACGTTATATGTACGTGAATATCTTGGTTTATAAAGCGACCAGTTAGATCTCCTGGTATAAGGCTATTAGACTTTTTTGAAGATACCTTTGCTTTTGAAATCCAAAGTTTGCTTTCATATATTTGATACCATTGATGAAATAACAGGATAATTCGGATAGAAATAAATTTTATTTAATAACTTAACACTACCAATGCCAATTGCATTTTAATAGTTTTATTGTAAATAACAGTAACCTTCATTTATTGTAAATATTCTATCGTAATATAATTATAATTTGGTTTCAGATTTTTTCTGTTCTCAGTGGTTTAATCTAAACCAATGCATTGCAACCTTTATGTGCTTTCTGTATAAAACCTACTGAAGACAACCATTGCATCCTGTAAATAATTTCTAGTTTTTACGTAACTTTTCCATTTCAAAAAACTTTATAAAAAACAGGTAGTTCTCGAAATTTCCGCAACAAATCTATCAGATCCGTTGGTTTTTAACTTTTCTAATGTTTCCGCGATTCTACTGCAGAAATTGTTTGGCAAAAAGCGGCAAGGCGTGCTATGATAAACGGTTGAGATTTCGGGAAACGCGACCCATAAAGAGGCGGATGTAGAGCCGAGAGATTTATGTTATGGTCGGTATGTTTTACACATTAGAACGGGAATGCGACCCACATGATTTCAAAAATTTCAAATTACTGCAAGGATAATAATGACTGCACGAAAATTCCAAACGATATATATGAAATTTATTAAAACCATTTCTTTACACAATGATCTAATTATATTTTTATTTTATTATTTTTTATTTATTTATTTAATATTTTATTTATTATTATTTTATTTTAATTTAAACTTAATTTAAATTAAAATAAAATTTAAATATGGTACACCTAGCAAAGCTATAAAATACAATAAAATTAGATAAATAATTTGATTATAAATTAATCAGTGACTGTATTAAATTTCTAAAGAACGCCTAAACTGTAAAAGAAATATCATACTGCTTTCGACATGAAGAAAATGGGTCTTAATATTTAAATCAAAAGACACCAATAAATATAAGCTAATAACGTTCATTTATGCATCGTAGTTGTACTTAATCTAAGAAATAGAGGCAATACTTTTTGATATCTTAAAAACCATAGACAATACATTGAACGAAACCAAGGTTATGGCAATTCATTGCTCAGTGCATTTGACAATAGTTTATAACTGTACATATAATATGTTGCCAATTAAATTAAACATCTTCTTCTTAGATTGCATGTTCCTAGGGAACGTCGGTGACTACCATGCTTATAATATTCTTATATTGATCTTGGAGTCTGACTACGTGTAGCAAATTAGCAATAGGTATGTTGTTAAACCTTGTTAAATGCTTGTTAAACCGCAACTATCCATTTCTTTCCTTTTATTTTCTTTGTTGAGTATTAGCCGAAGGAACACAATTTCTGCTACTGGTCCATGGTATACTGGGGGTAGAGATAGGGCAAGCAAAATAAACGAAACTTATGCGAACGGCACTCAGGGTTTATTTGGAGTAGCTGGGTCGTGGATAAGTGAATGGCAAGGGGATTGGATTGGGGCAACTACAAAAAAGAAACAAAAAGAGGGTACTTACATGAATCTCCTGGAACAAATGGACAAACAAAACAACAAGAAAGACCTCTAGCTATTTAAAATAAGGACCCCGCTTCGAGGTGACAAATTATATCGATTACAACAACTAGTTGTAACTATTGAAATAATTATTAGAAATGTAAGATATATCTTTTTAAATGAAACTCGAAAAAGGGGGTATAAATTTTTTTTTTGTAAATAAATAAAAAAATGGTTTAGAGAAATAAATCAAACATTTATTGTTGCCTCGCCACGAACAGTTACAAAAATAAATGGCACAAATTACTAGATTAATAGTTACAAAGATAAATACCAAAATAACAAAGAAACACTTACTTTGTCCTATCTGTTTACAAACTCTGTTTGCAAGTGGGGGGTGCTACAAAACTTACAAAGAAATTGTTACAAATAAAGAAATATCTTTAAAATGAAACTATTTATAGGGAGGTTCTTTAAAAAACCAAAACAAATTCATATCAAAAATAATAAAACGAGTTGTCATGTGTCAACATTAAATTTAAAACAGAACAATTTCAATGACAGCTAACCCTGCCCTAAGACATATATTTTTAATTATTACAAATTCTTAAATTTTAATGAAAGCAATTATTAGTATTAAAAAACGTCTATTTTTACTTTGAAATTTAAACACAAAAAAAGTTACCTTGATTGCACTCAATTGCACTTTAAAAGATTTCTGGGGTTACCGTCTCTGCCACACGGTCAAATCCATCTCCAAACTGTGAAAGATGCTCTGAGACGGCTTCTCTGGACAAATACAAACTTGAGGTTGAAAGTTTGGAAAACAAGCTTTGGACTGGGATTCTTAATTAACATTAACAGGTAGAATTAGACTGCAACTACACGTTGAACTTTACAATTAACTTTACACTGCTACACATTTTCCATAACAAATAAACAAATAAAAAACATTTACGAATCTGAAGACAATTCGGTCTAAACGCTGGAAGCAGTTGTCTTTGACAACGCCTCAGCGAGAGTGAGTAAATTCTTAAAAATCCTTCGCTTAACTTGGTATAAACAAAACACTAAACGGGAATATTTATTTAAAACGCAGTATCGAGCGGCTTAACGATCAAAGAATACCGAGGAAATACCCATCTGTGAAATAATAAACAAACTCTAAAATGGTTTTTTTGGTCAAAGTATCAAAAGACTTTACAAGACTTTATAAATAATAATAAAATATAAAAAATAATAAAAAATAATTAAAACAAAATTAGAGAATGATGGTACATTGGCAACTAGAACAAGACTAAGTGTATCAGCTATAATGGAGTTATTGACATTATGTACTGATAATACCTATTTTCAAATACATAATGGATGCTATTACCAAAATTTTGGTCTAGCAATGGGCTCTAGTTTATAATACTCAGGGCTATAATACTCTACAATGGGCTCTAATATAATAACACTCGATATTTTAATTTCAAAGAACGGTACTGGATATGAGAATAAGGTGTATATAAAACCAACACACACCAACAGATATCTAAATTACAAATCAAATCACATCAATATTAAAAAGGGAATCATTAGATCCTTATACGGTAGAGCCAAAATTACTTGTTCTAACGAAAATTAGTTCTTAGAGGAGAAAGATTTGTTAACATCTGTTTTATTAAAAAATTATAATCCTTCGTCGTTTATAAATAACGAATTTTCAAAAATCTACCGAATGTAAGAGAACAACTTAGAACGGAATCCTACAGAATCCATAAGGAATAATGCGAGGAAAATAACAATACCATACATAAAAGGATTATCAGAAAAACTTAAAACGATAGAAAATAAATTCAATATTTCAACAGCATTGAAAACAACAAACACATTGAGATCTATTTTATTTAAAACTAAAACCTAATGATGAACAAGAAAGAACAAAGAAATGTATTTATAAAATACCTTGTAAAGGTGATCATTTTTATTTAGGTCGAGATCTTTAAATGTTAGAATAAGTGAACATCAATCTTATATTAAAAATATAAAATTTGATAGATCTCAAATATGTAAACACGTGTGGGAAAAATCAATAAAACGAAAATACCATTATTAGTAAGTCCATAACATATTGAGCATAGATCAGTTATGTTTTTAAGTACTTAACTTACATGTAAAATCAAAGTTTGGTGTTTATTGAAAGTAAACTAAATGTAAGACCAAATGTCGGGATGGTATTATGAGGTTTTTTTCTCATGATTTACTATGGAATCACTAACAGGAGATTTTTATTCTCATCATTGCATGCGTCTGTCATTTTAAAGACGAATCGCATGCTATGATTTTTCTGACGGGCATTCTCAAGTTAAAGTTGATTTCATGTAATCGAATGAACGCAAAGTCGTCCCAGGAACGCAACCCAACAATAATGGAAATATAATTTTAAATCGTCTACTTTAAAATGTATGTGTCTGAATTGTCAATATAAATTATTAGATGAATTTTTCACCAAGTAACAAAAAACAAAATTTGTTTAATTTATTAATGTTTTGTATTTTCAAAATGATTTCCGAAAGGGAAATCGAAACGTCAAAAATAAACTTATTTTAAACTTAAATTGTGGCTTATTCCTAATAAAAATAGTAATGCTTGATCGTCAGCATTGAATTTTCTCAGTTGAGTTTCCAATCTATATTTATTAAACATATAATAGAACCTTTTTAACGGATGTTTAACTGATTGACCCATATAAGTTTTTTTTGTCAGTTAATGTAAATCTCTGTCCTTATACCAAAAATACGCTGTGCTCTTAGGACAAAAATTTTCTTCAATCTTCAAAGTCCAGCTTAGATACTTTTTTGTCTAATCGCATCCTTTGTTCATTATGACAGCCATAAATAACTGTTATTTGGCCTGATGACTTTTCACAATTAACTGAAGAAAACAATTAAATTTAACAATAATTATCTTTTATACATTGTATTGGATAGAATCAATACTAGAACTAGATATTTCGCTTTTTGAAAACCATAAGATGCGGGATGGGCCATATTGAGACAAAATTTACTTACTAATTATTAATTTTTTTATTATTTGTTGTTGGACATATTTTTTACAAATTTAGTATTCTGGAAACTTTGATGTTTTCTATATGTTTTAAATTGAAATCAATGATCTGTGATTGATTTCAATCAGCCTCATAAAGTTTTTTAAAAAACCTTACAAGCTTGGGCCACAGTGATACCTACATATCTTCTTTTTCAAATATTTTGTTACAGATTACAAAATTAAACTATGTATATGGTTTACATTTCTCTAAATTATTTTTGTCACTTTGTTTCTTTATTCTAAGAGGTTCAAATATTAACAAATAAACATCGTGTTCGCATTCGCCCGCCTACCATCCATTTCCGATCCAGCCGTCATCCGTCACCCATTTACAATGTTTTTTATTATCTCTTAAATAGATCAATGCATGGCTCATAACAGACGAAAATATTTATATAGCTTGGCTTTTATCTACATATTTACATTACAGGGTCTTGTCATAAACAAATTATTTTTATAAAACGTAATCAGATATTAGTTCAACATTAAGTATTATTACCATAAAATAACATTTTATACCATAAAATAAAGATTTTATAACTTTTAACAATGTATAAGTAAATTCTATTTGTGGGTTCGTGGATTTGTCCCGACTAGAAGAGAGATTGAACAGTAAGAGACTAAAAATATATGTTGATAAGTGACAAAAAAACAGAGAAATAATCACAAATATGTTGT
The DNA here is from genome assembly GCF_040954645.1 of Diabrotica undecimpunctata. Taxonomy (NCBI): domain Eukaryota; kingdom Metazoa; phylum Arthropoda; class Insecta; order Coleoptera; family Chrysomelidae; genus Diabrotica; species Diabrotica undecimpunctata. The sequence goes on along the minus strand of NC_092804.1, from coordinate 71,488,595 downwards.
CAAAGCAAATGATAGTAGAGATAAATAGTATAGGTATAATACATCCTCATTCATCCTCATTCCTTGCGCCCTTGTCAGGGCGTAGTGACACTTTATATATTATTAGCTTGCTGTCTCCATTGGCTGTGATCTAGTACCATATGGACGGCTTCATGTAGGGATGTTCCCTCCAGAATCTTCATTTGGTCTGCCCATCGTGTTGTAGATCCTTCTCTTGTGTGTTCGCCATGTGTATCGGAATGTTTTGCAGAAATAGAATGTTTGTAAATACGGTTATGGTTTCGTCGGTTTTTCTGTCCTATGTATGTACGTGGGCAACTGGAACAAGGTATCTCGTAGATACCATGGTCTTCATTGGGGATTTGATTTTTTAGGGATCTGACAAGATTGGACAACTTGGAGTTAGTAGTAAAGATGGTTTTGATGTTCAGAGGATTAAGAGTTCTACTGATCTTGTCACTGGCATCTTTGATAAAAGGTAGAAAAAAATTGAGTTGATCAGGCGGCAAAGTTTGCTGTAATTTCCATCAATTGTTGAAAAAAGCTTATTGAATTCCTTTCCTCAGAGGGTACAGTACCAAATATTTTAGGACCATGACACTATTTAAAGAGGTAGTTTCTTCGATATAATGTAGCAGACCTCAAGGCTTTGATTCAGTATGTTTTTGGTGTTATGAGGTTGTACTTAAGAGTTTTCAAGGTTAAGAGGAGAATAAAGAGTAATCGATTGATAACAAAACAATATATTACACAAAACTATTACGAAATAAAAGAGTTTCTTTTACAAAATTGTTCATTTATACCGGGTTTTGAATATCACGCGAAATCTATCACCGTTCACTGCATTTCCGAGAGAGTGCCACACTCTTTTCTTAGCGACTTGAGACCAATTGCGATTAATTTTTTGGGCTATAAGGCTTATAGACACAATGCACGCACGATTTTTAGCTAAGTGTCCGACAATAGCGTATAAGCCAACTATGACTGAATTCTAGTCTAAGTATTAGATTAAATTATAATTCTAAACTGACCTAAGCCAGAAGGTTACATGAACTTTATTTAACTTTTATTTTAAACTACTAAATTAGCCTTTCTGTTTTTCCGTCCCGGGCCAGGAATCGAACCAACACCATTAAACCATTCGGCACTGAAGTAAATGTGAGTCAGTCGTCTAGCCCGCTTGGCTATCTGACTGACAAAGAGATGTACTAGAGTATAAATCTAATAATTTTAGTTGTCTATGTAAATGAAAACTCAGAATCTACGGAACTATTTAAAACAGAATGGTAACTTTTAATCAATTAAAAGGTAGGAATATAACAAAAAATAGATGCCAAAGAAGAATGGAGAAATAAATAGAAAACTTCTACTACGATTATAGTGGAAAATAGTGGACAGTAGCTAGAAAATAATGGGAAAGGTGAGCAAATATAAATGTTAGGGAAAAGAGATTAATACTGACAATCCGTATCCGTAAGTTTTTCAAGGTTTTTATTAAAACATAGAGTGGGCGAGCGGTTTCGCTCTTTACAAGTTATAGAACAGGCCCTCAAGAAACTAAAGGCTAAAATAGATGGTATATGTAAGCGAATGTACATACAACCACATAATTTTTTAATTGGTGTGGTACAAAAAGAACAGGCAGTTATATAAAAAGTAGTCAGTAATATAAAATAGTAAATACATAATATAAAAATGTTATGAAAGCAGTCAGTTATATAACATGAAATGTGTTTCAAATAGACCAGCTTCAGTTTGGTGTTAACTGGTGCATAAATTGCATGAGTTATTTTTGTATGTAATAAAATAATATAAGAAGACTTACATATCAGTCCAAGAAATTATCTCAATGGATTATAAGTTTGATAATACTTATATTTATTATGTTTTAGAGCATAACCCATGCGTTCAGGCTACTTGAACTAAGCCACTGCAGATAACCCTATGCGTTCTGTTGTATACAACTTATGTAAATATTTTAAAATTTGTGGACTTTGTTAAAATGCATAATTTTTTTTGTAATCTTGAGTAAAAAATTTCGAGTGCGAGCAAATAATGTTTAAACAAAAAAATGGCGGATTATATCAAATTAATCCTGAGATATGTAAGATATAGATGACTTACGTGCAGGGGCGGACTAAGGCCTAGGCACGTGCCTAGGGCACGTAATTTTTGGGACCCGAAAATTAGATTTTTAATTTTTATAATTCATTTTTATTTTTATTTAACATAAAAATGTGATATTCATTAGTGATGCGGAAGCGGAATGACCGCTGTAAGGCCGGCATCCCTTCCGAAGCACTACCTTTATTTATCCACAGACTGCCAGCAAGTAGACTCCCTGATAACTAATCATGTTCTTCAAGTGGTATAAGAGAAAGATTTTTGGGATTTCTACCTATACTTTTTCATACCGAAAAGGTATTTTAGAATTTTTAAATAATTTAGATTTAGACGTCATTAACTGTCGAGGACAGAGCAGTAGCGCACCTAGAATTTGCCTCTGGGGGGGGTTTGGTTGGTCACCAAATTTTTTTTTATGATGTTACCTCCATTTTGAGTCCTTAAAATGTGTAAGTAACAGTGTCGGAATAGGGTCCTAGGGGGGGGTTTAACCCCCAAAACGTTATGTTAATGTTATGATAATGCGTTTGATATGTCAGGTAAATATAAGGGACTCCAATACAGAATAAAACAACATATTTTTTCTGTCCATTTTATACCATGCACAAATTATTCAATAAATTTAACTGGAAACAATGCTGTTGAAATTTACATGGAAATGACAACTATTTTTCAGGTTATATGCATAGGAGGAATGTAAGGAGCAAACACTTGAGTATTAAACCTATTTGGGACAACGGATGGTCTGTTCGTTCCGACGATGTAAAATCCCTAAAGGGAAATTATGAAGAAATTAAACATTGTTTACGTCAGTTTTCCTCAAACAAAGGTGAAGTCTTAGGAAGCAGACAGAATAGATTTATTTTCACGTTCAGAGCGACTATAAAAGCCGTTCTGAAGAGGCCTATTAGGCCGAAATACATATAAGCGGATACACAGGCGCACTATACGTGAAATAAAATCTTAACTGTCTTTTACTTTTTAAAAATTAAATAGTTTATTACTTTATATAGAAAATAAGTTATTAGGTAACTCTATTAATTATGACAATCTAATTGATGAGTAGACAGAATTAAATGTGAGAAAAAAGGCAATATAACTAATCAATCTGGATATATTTGTTTAAGTATTAAGTACCTATTGTTTGTTTTAATAATTTATGTTATTATATGTTATACATATAAATTATATGTATATTATTTTTTTTCTCGAAATCCAATAATTAAATAGAACTACATACTATATGCTTCGAAACCAAACGACCAAATGCAAAGTATGTGATTGAAAAATTGGCCCGGAATTACAATTTTGCCCAGCGCCCGCCACTGCTTACGTGGAGTGAATTTTTCGTTTAAAGAAAATAGATTAGGGAGATATAAAACCGAGAAATAAGATTTAATTAGAGAAAACTAATCCAGGTGATAATCCATATAAGTAGAAAATCATCCAGTAGCAGGCCAAAAAAACAGTCAATATACAATTATTACAATTATACTCTCTTATTATTTATGCAAATATTTTTTATTGTTTCTGAAAACTCCTTTAATAACAAAATCATAGATTCGCCCATGAATCACATTTCCATTGCAGTTGGCTGTAAATTAAGTTTATATTTAGCCAGCAGTCGAGAATTGTGCAAAAATGTAAATATTTACCAAATTTTTCTGGTCGTAAATATGTTGTTTTTCAAGTTTATTATTACTTTGTTGGAGTTATCAGAAAACAAAATAACGAGATAACACGAGTCGCCCATGGCTGGAAAAGTCATTTTGGAAACTTTCTCGACTTACATAGACACTTATCGCTCGTCTGCTAGATAATTCGATTGTTGAACTTGAATTTTTATAATAATTATTAGCAACCGTAAAACAAAAACAACAAATACAGACCTAATTTTCATATTTGTTTGTCATTTTGGGCTATTTAACATATTTGTAAAGATAATGAGCAAACATGTAGTTAAATGAATGTTTTTTTTTATTTTATTTAAACACAAAACCACATCAACCGCGCAGGGTTATTAGTGGCTATAACAAACACAAGAAATATTACATAAAATAGAATTGTACCTATAACTTGATGTTTTTTTAATAGGTTAACACTATTGAGAGTTTTTTGGTGAGAACTCTTTTGACATCATCTGTGATTCCATTGAATCCAGAGATTCTCACCTACCAGTTTAGGTGGATTCCATCCCAGGATAAAAGCACACTTTGGCATAGGGTAGAGTTGACTTGTTTGGTATTCCCTACTTTCTGTTAAACTGGAAGAAAATACTTACTGCGAGGAACAAATTAGAAAAAAGTAGAGATCAGTTCTAGGTAGACAGGGTACCTGGGGCACTTGGATCATAAGGCCAATGAAAAAGCAAATAAGATGGTCAAGCCAGGCTCTAGAATGGTGGAAGAATTCACCAGGACAAAGGCAGGCGAAAAGTTCATTACAAAACATTCGCCCAAATTTACGGCAGAACTAATCAGCAAAGACAAGAAAACAGTCAAAGCCGTAGTAGATCTGCTAACAGGGCACTGTAAGCTGAATAGCCAGTTAAAGCTGATGGGATTGGCAGATGATGACCTATACAGATTCTGTCACCTAGAAGAAGAAACAGCAGAGTACATTTTATGTGACGTGTGACAGCCTGGCAAATGTGTAGTTCTTTGCATTAGGCGAAGAAAAGCCACCGACAAAGGACGTAGTGGAATAGGCCAAAAGTCAGATTATTGAATCTATCTACCTACTGTTAAAATAAGAAAATTGGTGCATGTGGATGGAATTCGGAGGTAAAAATTTCGTACACTGGAATATTTATTAATAGGTATGAAAAATTGAATTAGCGAGGTTGACTAAGCAACGCGTTGAGTTATTAGGGCAAAATGTTGTATTATCACTTTTTCGTGTGAGAATCTTAATGTATTTGATTAATTCAATATTTTCCTACAAACAAATTTAAATAGAGTTTAATCTAATTATGAAAGTAACCCGATAGATTTTGTTATTTATAAATTCAAGGTAACCGAGATAAAATATTACATTTTGCCAAAATACAGACGTTCGAATAAATCCAAACAAACAGCCTTGAACTTGGCAAGTTTATCAACCGCAAAACTTCGATATCTCGTTCTCGTTTATTATAATTTTGAACGACGTAGTTTCCTGAAATTGCAGCCATTGTTCGCATTTCCTCGAGGCGGGGATCTGTAATCAATAAACAATATTGGTTCAATTAAAGGATCGTTGGTGGTATTTATAGATATTACTGAATTCTGTTTTATTAGCAAGGATAACATTAGGAAACGTACACAATTAAGCAAAGAATACATTAGATGGTCAAAAATAACAGTTTCTAGGAAAAATTATTAAACTTTGGGAAGATTCTTAAATGTGTTGAAGGTTAAAGGTATAAATATCTACATAAAAAACAATCAATATTTGAAGTCAAAGATCTTGGGAAGTTATCAATGAAGGGGTTAGTATTAACATTAATTTTGACATTAAAAAAGTGCATTTATTTGCTAAATGTTATTAAGTACAAAATTTAAGTATAAGGTTGACAAATAGTCCAGTCGTCAGAGATTTGATTTCTAAAAATCATACGAACAAGCTGAATTTTGCTGAGAATGTCAATTTTGGAACCCTAAAAAACATTCAAAAAATTTACCACTATTATCAACTCGACAGTAAAAATTCTATATCTTGTGATCAGAGTGTCCTATGGACAAAAATCAAAATGCGTTTTAAAGGTGAAGAATGCAGCTTTCAAATGCAATTTTTGAATATAGCCTTAAATAAGGTCGTAGTGAAATTTCCATTGTCAGAGCCCAATCTTCAAAAACTATAACTTGAAATTTCGATACGTGAGTATCAGTAAGTATCAGTTAGGCATACGTGAGTTGTGTGGTGTCTAATTTCACCAAAGATCCTTTGCAATAGTATTATTTGTGCATACGGTCTAGTACTCATTGCTATAAGTTAGAAAAATATTCTTTAGTAACAGTGCTGAATATAGATACCTGTAATACTTACTTCAATGGTTTTTAAATTTTTGTTCAACTTATTGTTCTGCTGTTTCAGGGTTTTCCCAGCAAATCCAGCTTATTTTTTTCCTTTGTCAGTCTGTTATTATTTATTTATCTTTTAACAGAATATTGCGTTTTCGCTTTTTTCTATGTTGTCTTTGTAAATGTCAACGTTTGAGAGTTGTAAGAACAGAAAGCATACTCTGATTGAAGCTAATTTTTTGGACATACTTTTATTGATTATATATTCAAATCGTTCATATTTATTCGGTTTTCTTATTTGATATAAATACAGTATTAGTATATCGCAAGTGGCTTAGTTATTGTCTGCTTTCTTAATATCCAAGTTATTCCAGTCTAGCTTTTTAGGATCACTGTTAAACTGACTTTTTTCACAAGGAAAAACTTTCTTAAGGAAAAACAACCCATTTTCAGATTTTCCGACCATGAAAAATGTATGTAGTCACAACATTACTAAGTAATCCATAAAGTTTCAGTTTACTGTATTTCTGACTGCATGGTTTGATGAAATAGACTGTTGTGGTTACGTAATTTTTTCGCCGATGAAAAGTTCAACACCACGGCTATGACAACTTATCGTCTTGATTTGTTGTTCTTACTGTCCTATCTTCTTAGGGTGCCTGTCCGTTCCGAACGTTGGCGATCATTCTGGTTATGATGACTTTGTTGGTTGCTATACGGAATAGCTATGTTGAGGTCTTTCTGTACCATGCTCTCAGGTTAGCAAGCTAGGATATTTTTCTTCATTCTGGGGCCCTTTTTCCTTCAATTTTATCTTACAAAATGCATTGGAGCAGCTCGTATCTACCTTGTTTGCAGCTTATTTTTGTTTCTAAGGTGAGGTCATGGCGCTTGAACATAGAGCTCATAGTCAAGAATACAGTTTTTGTATTTCCGATGCGACATTTAATCTCTTGAATATTGTCCCACGACTCATTGATTATAATTCCCAAGTAGTTGTACTGTGCAACACGTTTAATTCTTATTTGGTTCACATACAGATTTGCTCCAGTTATGTTTTTCTTGCTGATGATCATTAGCTTGGTTTTCCTGGTGTTTATATCCAGTCCATATGTTCTACTTGTTTCCGTTATTTTTTTCATTAAGTTTTGCAGCCCTTCTATGGTATTGGAAAACACAATTGTATCATCTGCATACCGCAGGTTATTGAGCTTGACTCCATTTATTAAGATGCCTTCATCATATCTTTTAGAGCCTCTTCAAAAATGTGCTCCGAGTACAGATTAAATATCAGTGGTGAAATTATACACCTTGAGATTTTGACCTGATCTGTATATTCTCCTATTCGGAGCACCGCTGATTGATTCCAATACAGGTTAGCTATTATTTTTAAGTCTCTTCCATCAATTCATGCCCTCTTCAGCACTTCCATCATTTGTTCATGCCTGACTCTACCTAAAGCCTTCTTGGAGTTAATCAGGCATGCAAAACATTACAGCTAACATCTCTACATTTCTGAAACAATACCTGCACGCTAAATAAAGCTTCTCCCGTACCAACAGCGTTCACAAATCCAAACTCATTGGGCGCAATTTGTTCCTCACATTTCCGGTAAATTCTTGTGGATGACTTTTAAAAACAGCTTCAGCAGATAGCTCATTATTACTTTCCCATATGCTATGAAAATATTTGTTTAAAAATACTGAAAGAGAGCTATAAATAATTCCAGCAAATTCTTACTCGTAGTATAGTCCTTACTATTGCAAGTACACTACTGGTAAATGAATGTGTATACAAATATTATTATTCCTTCCATTAAAAGGTTGCATTTTTCTTCTTAACACATATATCTTAGATTGTTCGTTTTAGGAGCGTTAGTTCTCTGGAGATATTTATCTGTTCCTATAAAACATTTTTATTCGAAGATAGAAGAAAGATACAAAGAAAACTTTCGTTCTCTTCAGAATATATCAAGAGATATTTCATCATAGTTGCTATATCCCATTTTAAAGACGTCTAATTGAAGTTTTTCTCCACATAATTAGACTTTTTCCATATAGGTAGTTAATAGTTATTGCATTAAATTATTTATTGGTGTTTGAAGGATGTCCAATACATGTTCTTTTTTACTACGTTGACATATAAAAACAAATACCTTCCCCGATTTGTTATAATTTCGTTAAAATATTAATACGATGCAAAGTTATTGCATTATTCATTTGCCTCATTCTCCCATAAACATGGCAACCACTAACACGTTACACTTTCTCACACTTGTACCAACCTAAGCAATTAACTTATGAAACATCCTCTTTATCATTTCATTTCTCCACGTTTGGATAATTCATGTAAATAGCACATTTTTTAAAAATTTTAATTGTAACAATTATTCAGTGTTGCATTTAGAAATGCGCTCAAGTATGTATAGTGAAAGTCAGGGTCGTATTAAGGGATTTATTTATTTACATTGCTTTATTAAAAGTTTTCCTATTATTCTGTGTTGTATTTAAAATTTTTCGTTAAATACGAAATTATCGCCTTCAACGAGTTACTTCCACTTGGTATATATTAGACTTACAACAAAACTAAAAAAAAAAAACAATATCTAGCAATATTAATTTTTTATAAGCTAAAGTTTATCTATTAACAGTTTTTTTATAAAATTTAAAGTCTATGTAACATTTTTTGCCTAGAATATATATATATATATATATATATATATATATATATATATACAGGGCTAGTCAAAAGTCCGTCCCCCCCCTCGTATCTTTTGAACGGTTATTTTTATAATAGTGAAATTTGGAGGAAGGTAATAAACAGACGTAGGCTTCTCAACTAGTCACAGCAGGTGACGTAATAGTGACAGATGACGTTGCAGTGCTACTATGACAGATACTTTTAAATGGGACCTTATGGCAAGTGATACCTCGTTTGAAAGGTATTGACAATACCTATTCAGTCATAATAATTTTGTTTGAGTTTAAGCTCATTTTGATGAATAAATTAAATAAATGCTAAAATTGTAGCTTCTCATTTAATTAATAAATATTTAACAACCAGTTCTTATAGTAAGTGTTCAAAATGTGCTCCATCTACTCCCTGGCAGTATGCATCCTATTTCTAAACTCTTGCCGTACTCGTTCAAATGTGTCGGGGGAAATTGCCCTACATTCTTCAACAATTCCTTATTTCAAAATGTCAATATTGTCGGGTGATGTAGCGTAAACTTTAGATTTCAAGTATCCCCACAGAAAAAACTCTAGTGGTGTGAGGTCCGGTGACCCAGCTGGCCATTCTATCGTACCTCGTCGTCCAATACATCTACCACGATATTCCTCCTCTAGGTAACGTCTTATTGCATCATAATGGTGTGCAGGAGCACCATCTTGTTGAAACGTTATTTTCAAGTTGCCGAATCCATCTGGATTATTCTCCAGAATTTCAAGTATTATCGGTTCAATTACATTTTCTAACATCTCCAGATACACTTCACCGGTTAAGTTAGTATTGAGAAAAACAGGCCTAACTATGTGGTTTCCCAAAATACCTGCCCAACATTTATTTGTTTTGGAAATTGAATATGTGTTTCACGTGATGGTTTGTGTCACTCCAATACTTCACATTGTGTGTGTTAACATTTCCATTGAGAGAAAAAGTACTTTCGTCACTAAAACAAATTGTTTTTATGTAATCGGGCTGTTGGTTAATTTTATTGGACATACTTTCACAGAATTCTAGTCTTCGGTCGGGGTCATCATCTGAAAGTTGGTGCACAATTTTTAATTTGTATGGACGAAATTTGTTTTCAGCCAACACTCGGGGTATTGTCTTTTGACTGATTCCATAGATAGATGCAACTTGGGCTATAGAAAAAGTAGGATTCACTACTATTTCTGAAATTATGTCAATTTTTTTGTCATCACTAATTGTTGGTCGACCAGATCGTTTGACATCTTGAGCACCACCTGATTGTTTAAACTTCCGAAGAAGCTTCCTGAAATAAGCTCTCTATGTAGGGCGATCGGGGTACCTCTCATTAAAAAGACGTTCTGCTGCATGGAAATTATTTCCACATTCACCAATTATTAACACAGCTGCTACTTTGTTGGCTACAGTACGTACCATTCTGCCTTTGTAAAAATTTAAACGTCTCGTTAAACAATAATTAAACTAAATATTTACTAAGAATAACTAACTAAAAACAACTTGACTAAACTTGAATGAACTAAACTAAGCAGAAACAGAAACTAAATATTCAGGTATAAAAGCGTTTGCAAACTAAAAATAACTAGAGAATTGACAAACGTCAACTTTTTTGACAAATAACCTAAGGCGGACGTTAGAATTTTTATTAATTAAATGACAATTTAGAATTTTGGTATTTATTTAATTTATTCATCAAAATGGGCCTAAACTCAAATAAAATTAGTATAGTTGAATAGGTATTTTCAATACCTTTCAAACGAGGTATCACTTGTCATAAGGTCCTATTTAAAATTATCTGTCACAATGGCGCTGTAACGTTATCTGTCACTATTACGTCACTTGTTATGACTAATTAAGAAGCCTACGTCTATTTATTAACTTCTTCCAAATTTCACTATTATAAGTATAACCGTTCAAGAGATACGACTGGGGGAACGGACTTTTGACTAGCACTGTATATATATATATATATATATATATATATATATATATATATATATATATATATTTCTATCGATTCTTGAGGTTATTTTCGATATAAATGTTTTAACCCTTAAGTTCTAACCTAACCTCTAATCTAAAATAAGTTGGAGTAGATTTTACCCCCAAGATAAAACACATTTCGGCATAGGGTAGATTTTGCTTGTTAAGATATTTCCTACGGACTGTTAAACTTTCTAGAAAATCTTGCTACACTGCACCAAAAAGCTGCCTAAGCGATCTTACAGTTAGTTTTTGAATTATAGATCGATCATTTGTGAGCAATTATAGAACAACTCATAGACGTGCAAACAAAATCAAATTTAAAACAGATCTAAATACTTCCTTTGTCAATATTTGTCGGATTTCGTTACATGATTTTTTAAAAATAAAGTACGCTTAACCATACCGCTTTTGTACGTGGAATAACCACGTTTAAGAAATAGAGGAACAAGGTCCAAACATGCAAAACATATGGAAACTACAAAAAATACTAAGAAATTATAGAAAATCCATACCTACAGTACACGGTGAAAATGGAATTGTCTACACCATAGATGAAAAAGCCGAGGTGACGAGGAGGACTCTCTCGAGAGAGTGTTCATTAAATTATCACCGAGACGAAGATGTAGACTTCATCGAAGAACTCGAGGAACAACAAGAAATGCCCGAAGAAATAGAGGAGATAATCACACCTACATTTCCTCAAGAAATAAACGAACTAATTAAAAATAACTCACCGAGAAAAGCACCTGGTCTAAATTAAATTTCAAATAGAGCTCTGAAGTATCTACCAGCAAAAGCAATAGTATTTTTAACCAACATAACGAACGCAATCTTTAGATACAGGTTCTTCCCAAATCGATGGAAAGAAGCCCACGTTATCATGATTGTGAAGCCAGGAAAGAATACCATGTTTCTGCAAAACTACAAACTCAGCAAGATCGTAGAAAGAGTAATACTAAGCAGACTACAAGCTGAAACATAAGAAATAGGACAAATCCCAGAAGCTCAGTTCGGATTTAGAACAGAACACTCTAGCGAATTACAAGTACTTAGACTGACAGAATATATAACAGCTGGATTAACCGACAAACAGTACACAGGAACAGCGTTCCTAGATGTAAGCGAAGCCTTCGACAGAGTCTGGCATAAAGGCCTAATATACAAAATGATAGACTACGGATACAGTGAGACCATGACGAGACTGATCGTAACCGAAGCTTCAGGGTACGAATAGGACTAGTACTATCCGAGCACGGAGCTCCGGAGGCTGGAGTGCCACAGGGAGCAGTCTTGTCACCCCTACTGTACACGATATACACTGCAGATGTTTCAAGAACACCAGGAACACTACTCAGCCTTTATGCAGACGACATAGCGATTGCGGCCAAACACAGAAACTTAGAAGTTGCGGTCAATAATCTACAGACAGCATTGGATAACATTGAAGAATCGTGTATCCAATGGAAAATAGCAATCAATTCAGAGTAGACACAAGCAATTATATTCAAAAAGAAAAGAGAAAACCCAGAGGAATAGCTGTTAGTGCAAGATAATCCCATCGAATGGAAAAGAGAAGCGAAATACCTAGGAGGCACTATGGACGCAACATCTGGACACAACCATCCAGAAAACAGTAACAGCCAGAGAAGCAATAAGAGGACTCACAGGTAGAAAAAGAAAACTGCAAACTAAACATACTCATCGGAAATTCGACAAAGACGCAGTGTTTTTTTCTGTCAATTGATTATTAACAGAAATTTCGCTGTAAAATTTCGTGGTCAACTTAACTAACTTAGGTGGGATCTCAAAGTCTATCATTGCATTATATAATGCAGTTCTTTTCACACTGCCATAGGCTGCTTTGAAGTCGACGAAGAGATGGTGTGTATCTATGTTATATTTTAGTGACTTTTCTAGAATCTGCCTATGTGCTTGAATTTGATGTGTAGTTGACTTTCCAGCAGTAATTCCGCATTGACCAACAATATCCTTTGTAAAATGTTTAAGTCTTTTAAACAATACATTGCCGAAGATTTTAAACGCAGATGCTAACAGAGTAATGCCTTTGATCACCCTTTTATGCAACGGACATATTATTCCCTTTAGCCACTCTTCTGGTACCAATTCATTTCCGAACATATTTCATCGATTCCTGGGACTTTATTGTCTTTGAGTTTTAGGATGGCATTTGATACTTTTCTTGTTGGGTCGTCACTGTGTAGTTGACGTTGTAAATTTTGTTGATTGTTTATGTTGTAACCTCCTTCAGTATCGTTTATATTTAGATGTTCTCTGAAATTTTGTACCCGTTTGTTAAGAACTGAGTTTTTATCATTTCGTTATCCTCAAACATCTTAAAAATTGAGATATGCGCCTTCGTTTGGAGAGCAACGATATATATTTTTATTATTTCGTCAGTAACTCATTATATTAAATATAAATAAAAATAAATTACATAAAAATAAAGCGCTGTCTTCTAGTAAATAACTCTTAACTATGGAAAAAAAATTTAAATATGAAATGTTATGAAACGTAGTAAATTCGTATATTTTAAAATATATTTGGTCTCACATATTTTATGTTTTGTTGCAGGTAAGAACGAATATTATCATCGAAAAATCAGTGAGTACTATTACTTTATTTATATTCAGCTTTTTATTTGTTCTAGGCCAGTTTGTTTAGATTACTCTGTGTTGAAAATAACTAATATATAGTTTTTATTTTCATTCAAGTTTTGTTAACAACATTATCAAATATGTGTGTATAAATCAAAGAAAAATTTCAAAAATCGATACTTTAGTTTTGAGCTGTTTTTTTTTCTGTAATTAAACCATAACATGTCTGAGATTGTGATATGAAAGATTAGAACCACATACGAGGAATTTCTCTTGGAGATAGAATAAGGAATACGTATACATTAAGAGAAACTATAGCCCACGATGTGAGATCATGTTGACGGAATGGGCCCAGGAAGAATCGTAAAGTAGGCAAAAATATATAAAACCAATATAAAAAACCACTAGGAAGACCCCCGAAGAGGTGATATGACAGCTGAACAGCTGTGTAACATAACAAGAGCTAGGTTGATAGAATAAACAGGATGATGTCCTACGAATAAGAAGAATTAGCGTCTGCTGCTAATTCTTATTTATTTGAAACGATAATTAACTTTCAGAAGTTAGAGAGACTTTTAGAAGTTATATAGTAGGTAGAGACTTTGTTGAAAATAAGCATAAAAGTTCCTTCTAGTATTTATAAATTTTCCCGGATATCCGCGATCATTCCATACTTGACACACTTTTTTGAGAATCTAATCAGTTACTTAATTAAAACCTGGCTAATTTTAATGTTTTTTAATTTGAATCACATTTTTGTTTTCCTAAATACTTGATTCATGTTTTCTTGCCAATTAGAAAATTGTCGTTTACAAGGTTTTGTTGCGCACCGAGATTTTGCTGAATGATTTTTATCGTGTATAATATCATGAGAGAAAATTTTGCCGGCAATATTTTCGACTGATATGAAAGTTTGTTGCATGGTAATTTTCGCGAATTAAATTTTGACAGTTAAATCACGAGAAGTCAGTCAAGTGATTTTGTAAAAATTTCATAAGCGAAAATTGACAAAAAGACTATTTTACGAGAAAATTAATGCACCATATCAACGAAACATAATCTTTATTTATTTCTTAACAATATTAAATGTACTATTATTATAAGCTATAGTAGTTTGCCCATTCTTTTCTACCAAAGCATCATTTTGTGTATTATTGAACTGTAGCATTTGGGAACTCGAAGGTCCAGCTTCATTGGTTGTTCTAAGATTTTCGATCAACAATCAACTGGTGGTGACTGGAATCCAGTTGCAGGTATGGTTTTAGAGAGCTTGCATTTTATTGACCCTTTAATTTCATATATTAACTCCGGTTCAGAAAAACATTGCTTCAACAAGGCTGACACAGCTGAAGATCGATGAGAATTGGTTGTTATTTTATGTTTTTTTGTGTCTATTCCAATTTTTTCAGCTGACATTTTTGTACACATAGATACGGTGTTGATTCCAAGTGGACTGTTTTTGAACCAAGATCCATCTTTCCAGTTATGGTGAACGGTAAGAAAGAAGATCTACAGTACATAATACAACATGTATACAATGCATGTGAAAGGTACTGCAAATGAATCTCAAGAAAACGAAATCAATGATATTTTCAAAAAAATCACAAAATGTAGATAACCTGATGATCAATAATACAACGATCGAAAGAGTAACAACATATAAATATTTAGGAACGTGGCTAACCGAAGATGGAGATTAAACAAAAGAAATCAGATCTAGAATAGAAATGGCAAGAAACACGTTCATAAAATTGAAGAACTTTGCAACCATAACCTTAATCTAGAGATCCGTACAAAAATGCTACGTTGTTACGTTTTTTCTACTTTACTATACGGCATGGAAACGTGGACACTAAAACAGTGTGAAATAAAAAAAAATTAAACTCCTTTGAGATGTGGTGCTACAGGAGAATCCACAAAATATCGTGGACTGAAAAATTAACAAAGGTGGAAGAAACAAAGGGTGTTACAAAGAATGAAGAAAGAATGTGAAGTCATAAAAACTGTTAAAATTATGCAAGAGAAGATACAAGGGAAGAGAAACCCAGGACGACGCAAAATATCCTGGCTAAGAAATTTGAGAGAGTGGTTCGGTTGCAGCTCATTAGAATTATTCAGAAGCGCGGCCAATAAAATTAAAATAGCGATGATGATTTCCAACCTCCGATAGGAGAAGGAACCTGAAGAAGAAGAAGAAAGAGTCTATCTGATAAAATCTTTGGTCCCCCTTTTTCCATTAATTTCAAAAATAATCTAACTGGGTATAAATTTTCGTTTGATGAATTTCTTACCACCCATTTGCTGCTTGCCAAACCGCCTTTTCGAACCGCCTTGATTTGTATTCAATTCGGCCCGTAAATTCTCCCATAACATCAAATTCCTTCTGGAAAAAGTGAATATTGCAGTTTACGGCCTCATTGCCTTTCCAAGCAGGTTCAAATGAACAAAGGTGAAAAAAAAAATTTTGTGCTCCATCGGGGGTTTCCTCGTAGCTATGTATGGTTTTTAATAGTTCTTCGGTGGATAATGCTTTTGAACTGAGTTTTCTTTTTCTTGAACACTTTGAAGCTGCCTCCGCTTGGTATCTCTGGCCAATCTTGCACATTTGAAAGATATATCTGTGAAAGGGTCGATTTTTAATAAAATAAAATATTTTTCTTGTACCTTTTTTTGCTGTAGTATTCCACATTGAGTTTACAGACGACTCTTTATAGTCGTCTTCTGGACCTCTGCGTGTTTAATGGGACATTTTCCGAAACCAATTTTTTTATTTCTTCACCTGACGTATCCAAATCTTGATTTTTCGTCTTCATTTATTATATCTGTCCAAAATTGAATACGCCTCAATGACGTTTGTCAAACTGACAACAATAGAATTACCAGACCTTATACCAGACACCTTCGTGACGGATCTGTCATAATTTTGTCGCTGAGAAATCACGAACAGGAAGGAGGTTTGTCAGTAGGAAACGTGGCATTGCTATGACGTTTTGTTAGTTAAAAATAGTCTAGTGAAATAGTCACAGTTAAATCCACATAACAAGTTACAAACGATACTTTTATAATAAAATTTAAAAGGAAATTTCCAGTGGTTGTCTGTATACCATAGTTTTAAAAAACTTATTATGAATTAAAAAAATTCTTTTGTAAAATGGTACAAAATTTATTAAAATTTTTAAAAATTATCCGAAGTGGATTTATAAATTTTCAGAACGTTTTCAATCCTATTGGATCATGATCAGTGAAAAACGTGAAAAAAGTAATTGGAACTAGCCACATAATGAGGTCAGATGACACTTAAATTACATAATTAAAGTAACAAACATTGTAATTATTAAGTTAACATTAACATATTAACAACTGACTGTTGTTGGTTATTGATACTCAGTGGAGAAAGTCCTTGTTCGAGCAGGTAATTTGTGCGTTCCCTTAAAAAATGTAATCTCTTATCGTCGACCTAGTATCTTAATAATTACAACGTTTGTTATTGTAGTTATGTAATCTAAGACATTATTATATGACTAGTTTCAATTACTTTATAGACGTTTTTCACTGATGATGATCCGATAGAATTAAAAACGTTCTAAAAATTTATAAATCTATTTTGGATAATTTTTAAAATTTTTCATAATTAGAATAGTATCGTTTATAGGTTGTAGATTAATACAAAAGAAGAATTTCTTTGATGTTGTCTTTAGTGAGTTTTTCTTCTCCATTTCTATGAAGTAGATCTGGAAATGCACCTACCTGCACCTTATAAATTCCTACGAAATAACTAATTACGCTACTACAGAGCGATATTGTACAACATCAAAAGGTGCACTATATAAAAGATTCACTCCCCCAACTCGTCTGTTGTTACCGAATCCATCGCAAGCATTGTCGTCGCAATAGTAAACAATACATCGCCAATTACATAATAGCGTGCTGCATGGGATGGGTAATGGGATGGTTTCGCGTAGTTTTGAAATGAAACGTTTCAGCATTGTGATTTCTCGACATTGACATTCTCTTCTAACGAAACCACTAGACTGAAAATATGCTGCTGGTGGAGTTACCATCTTGGATGAATATACATGACATGGGCGGCGGCAACGAATTTCATTGTTGGAGTTTAAAGATATAAATGTTTTCTTTTTATAGTCGAAAATATTATTTTTTTTTATCTTTTTATATTTTTATCAGTCACAGCTATGTTCTGTTTAATTTGCCAGCTATTGCAAAGATATTTTGGACCATTGATTAATACTATTAGTAAGTAGTACTAAAGATTATTACTAATCGGGAAAATAAGAAACCTCGAAACCGTGAAAACACGTGTTTTTCCTTTATATAAATATACCATTTTCATGCCCAGATTCAAGCCCCATATTCAACCCAATATGCAAGCTATACAAAACACATTTAAGTTTGAAACTAATAATAAGTCTTCTACGGTACTACCTATTTATTGTTTTTTCTTACTTTGGTAAAGCAGAAGCGCAAAGACTAAAGACTTTCGAGATATAGCCTTACAGAACCATGCTTAAATTACACAGGCCTACATTTTTATGTTACAGGCCTATAGTAAATGGGAAGTGCTGATCAAGAATCTGTACTTAGTTTTTTTCCAGCACGTCAGGTTTTCAACAAAAGTGTGTTTCATATAAACTGACAAAAATACTGAGAAAATATTTATTGAAACCTTATTTAATATAAAATTACACTGCATAATTGAGTTGTTCCTAAAAAAAAGAATTTAGTATAACCTGCGTTAGACAATATTTGGTTTTTTTTAATAAACCCATTCTCGTTTTCCATGAAAACTGCATTTTGTGGTCTTATTTTATGGATTTTGTGATCGAGTTCCTCTTCAAGGTCCAGCAGGAATCAGCCATTATTCTTATATCCCATCTTTCTTGGTAACGTCTCTCCATCTCCTTTATATCTTGATGGAACCTGTCTTCTAGCTCCTCGCTGACAGCTCCAAGATTTTCGGAAAAATAGTTAACGTGGAAATTCAAAAAATGAAGTTTGACGCTCATAATGCATCCCAGTTTTTATAATTTTCGACCATGGTAGCTACAATTTCTTTATAGTTTGGAGACTTGTTGTTTCCAAGGAAACCGTCTGTGAGTTCTACGAAAGAACTTTATGCTTCAGATTCATCCTGGGTCATTGTATTCTGGAACAATCTGTCCGATTGTAAGGTTCGAATTTGAGGGTCTAAAAAATTCTTTCGTTATGTTTAGCTTCGTTATGTTTAGCTTCAGGAAATTTGTCGCACAGATATTTAAAGCAGTCACATTGTTTATCTAAAGCTTTGACAAACTACTTCATCAATCCTAACTTTATGTGAAGAGGAGGCAAAAGAACTAATTTTGGGTCAACTAGTGTATCATTTTTTTGTCCCGGTACTAGTCTTTCTCTGAGTGGCCACCCTTTCTTAACGTAATGTAAATTTCGTGCTCGAGTGTCCCACTCGCATAAGAAACATGGATACTTTGTGGATCCAGACTGCTGACCCAAAAACATGAATATTATTTTGAGATCTCCACAGAGTTGCCAACAATATTCGCTATACTTTATTTTATTTAGCAAGCTCAAGATTCTCATATGTTTCTTTTAGATGCACGGAATTAGGCACAAGTATTACCAGTGTACAACAAGACACTCTTCAGAGTTCTCTTAAAAGAATCATTAAATAACCATGATGTGGAATCGTAATTGTCAGTTCCCAGTTTCATGCCTACTTCAGAAATATAATGATAATACTCCCGTGAGCCCTCTTGAGAAAAATATTCCGCTAACTCTTTTTCACGATGCCTAGACCACGAAAATGTTGTACCTGGAACCAACAGATTTTTATTTTTCAGTCGTGATCCTAAGATTTGTGTAGCATTCTTCGATAGGCCCAAGTCTCTCACGAAGTCATTTAGTTCAGCTTGGATAAACTTTTGAGGTTGGTCTATCTCAGGATTGGATTCATCATCATCGATTTTTTCGACTGAACTGTCATCTGATGATTGCTGTTGGATGGCGTGAAGAAAAGTTGGAGGAATAATGATTCCTGGTTTTTTTTTTTGTCTTTTTGTCTATTTTCTCAGTAGTTCGACACATTGAAAACACACTTTGTGTGGAGCCCAAGGTTTGTCCTGATCACCAAACTTTACAAGCACCAATAAGGTATTTGTTTGCATTAGTACATAATATCTCACAAGGTTCTTTTTTAATTTTGTGAAAAATTTTGACGTGATGGGCTTAAACCGAATTCATATTCAGAATCAGCGTACCCGTATTAGCTAAGGACACATGTCAAACTCAAAACACCAAAAATCATGTCGGCCTGTGTTATTAAAGACTTACAAAATAATAAATACAAAGTACTTTAAACATATAAAAAAGAAAAATAAGTATTTGTTAACGAAAGCTGTATTTTATCTTTTATAAAATTGGTTAAAATAAACATCGTTTATATCGAATATTTATTAAAAGCGGGTGCGCCCATGCTTTCAATATGGTGAAAGTCAAGTCGTTACCTTGATTCTCATAACATTGACGATCTTCATTTCAGAAGATAGAGACCAAGTGATGAGAAATTTTTCTTCGTGCGTTGTATTAAATGAGTGTACCAATTAATTAGTTGGCGATGTTAAAGAAAAAAAAATGATTTTTAATGACTATTTTATAATAGCCTTATGGCTATTTTCGAAACAAAAGGGAAAATCAGACAGGAACACGACTGAGCTGGAAGCCCCTCCACCACGACAAGGTCTCGCGGCTTCTGGAGTGATCGATTATTAGTTACAATTTTTGACATATAGTATTCTATAGATTCACATTTTGAAAGCTTTCCGTCATTTAGAGTCCATGCTACAATACCATATAAAAGAATACTAAAAGCATAATATTGGTGATCAGCTGTTTCCTCTTTTTTTTATAAATCTCTTTTCTTTCGATGGAGAAATTTTAATTGTTAGTGTAAGCAGTCCAAGGTATTCGCTACATCAATATTTCAAATACTTACAGTCTATTCATTCTACTAACATTTAGGTATGATCTGGATTTAACTCTATACACAAACCTCTAATATAGGTAATATTTAACAAAGTTGTATTTTTATTTGTATATCGAGTGACCTATTACTTAAGAGCTTTCCCAAGTTTCCCTGGCAATTTCAATCCAGATTTTCAATTACATATTTGTTTCGTTTAGATTTTGGAAGATTGGTCTTTTTAATGTTTTCTTTAATAAACAAAGTTTTTTCTGATCAATTTTGCACCTGATTTTTTAAATGCGGGTCAAATGGACGTTTAAACTCCAAAATATGTATACGGTACTATCCCGTCGATTATATCATTAGGCACTATGACTATACTATGATAATTATAAGTGCTATCAATTTTGCTAACTGTCATCCATTTTGCCTTTTTTAAATTTAATTTCAGAATAGTTTGGCAGAACTGTAATGTCTGTAGATCCGTCTAGCTTTCGTCTGTTTGCCTATCTATCTTTCTTGTCCCATCCTTCCTCCATTGGTCTCTTTGCAGTGCTGTTACCATCCATATTCCTCCTTATTTATCTGCTCGCCTATATATTATTTAGCCTGCGAATGCCATTCAAACTTGATCGATTGCTCTGTAATTTGTATCCATAGTATATATGTTATATTGAAATATTAACAAATATTGGAATAAACACCTGTGATCTAAGAATTATTAGAAATCTTTACTGGAATCAAACATCGTCTATTCGTACAGAGGCAGGAGAATCCGATGATATTAAAATTAAACGTGGGGTCCGACAGGGATGTATACTATCACCCTTGCAGTTTAACAGATACTATGAGGAAATCTTTCAAGAAGCAGTAGGGGATGTTGAAGTCGGAATTCGAATTAACGGAAAATGTATCAATAACATTAGACACGCGGATGACACGGTGGTATTCGCGGACATTTATGAAGCCCTCCAGGAGTTAATGATTAGAATCACAGAAGTGAGTCAAAGATATGGACTTTCACTGAACATTAAGAAAACAAAATGTATGTTGATCTCTAAGAACGAACAGCAATTTAAAAGAATCAGTATGAATGGTCAACCAATAGAAAGAGTAAAAACATACACCTACCTTGGTACGAACTTCAATGAAAGTTGGGACCATTCATTAGAAATAAAATGTAGGATAGAGAAAGCAAGATCTGCATTTCAAAAAATTGGCTAAGCTATTCAAATGCCACAATTTATCAGTACCCATAAAAATCAGCTGCAAGAAAATTGAGGTTTTCGAAATGTGGCTTTATCGTTGAGTCCTGAAGATATTCTATACCGACCACGTTACTAACCAGGACGTTTTATTGAGAATGCAAAAAGCAAAAGAGTTGTTAACCACAATAAAAACCGGCAAAATCGAATACCTCGGTTACATCATGAGGAACAGCACAACAAAACAACCACAAATCTTTTTAAGAGCAGTATTTTGCAAAATACAGATTGCCATGATGGTCGCCAACATCGGAACGGATAGGCACTACAAGAAGAAGAAGAAGAAGAAGAAGTGTTATATAATAAAGTAGTGTGTTCTTCGCGTGTTTTATGTTGTGAATTGGAACTCTATTGATTGCATCGCCTATTGAAATAAAAGTATGATGAAGTTCCTTTATTACTTGAACATTAACTAATATCTTCTGTCATATTTTCCTATATTGATCTCGGTCTTGGCTACGTGTAGCACTTATTCTGCTAGGCGTGTCCACTGTCGCAAATTTCTCCACCAGGGGAAACTCTTTCACAATATATATTTCTCCTTTAATTTTGTTGTGTTCTGCACATACGATGACCTCAATATAACAATTTTGGTCATCCTGAAGGGGGAGAGAAGATATTCTGTTCAATCTAGAACTCGCTGGTTTACCCCTTTCAGATTGGGTATGTATATTAAAATAAAAGAAATGAAAGCAAGTGGACTGTATAAAACTCTATTTTAAAAAGAGGTGAAATTAAACGTAAATATACATAACCCAATATACAATTATAAATAAAGAAGGATATAAACTTAAAAGAAGAGGAATATATGTAGTACAAACTTAAATATTAGTCAATACGACACACAAAAAGAGAACCATAAACAAAACAAAACTGTCGATTGTATATATACCACGTTATAGATAGAAATAATATACAAAAAATAAAAAATATGAATATATATGTCATATAAAAACAAATTATTAAACTCAATGCAAAAGTATACTCATAATACACATTATGAGTTAATATTAGGTAATAAAATACACAACACTGTGATATATATACAAAAAGAATAGTGAAATTATTATAATATGAAAAATATACAAATCTACATAAAGGTAATGAAATGTTCTCAATCAAGTTCAATCGCGATCGCGGCACAACTGATAAAAAGTTCGAAGCAAATATCAAATAAATATACCAATGTCCGTACTTGATATATCCAGCAACATAGATTAATGGTGTATTGTTCCTTACCCATTGAAAAGATAGCAAAAATACCCGGCTATCACAAAAGATGTCTTCACCGACGAATAACAGGAACCACCAAATTTCTAATTTCAACTTTTCTCCATCAAACCGACTTCCTCGGTCAAAGGACCGCTGGCAAGTGTCTTAAGGTACTCTTAACCCAAACGCACACACATGTGTGTGGTTTGAGAGATAAAACTCGACTTTGATTGTGTAGATGCATCGCTTATCTCCAATACACATCTGTGTCATTTTGCAGATTGCCCGTCTCGTAGCATGTAGTTTTTAACCCAGATGCACCCTTATACATGAAATCTTGATATACGGGGAGAATCAAAACTACCATAAAGTCTTAATATTTAATAAATGTTTATTAACAGTTGCGAAACTGCAACATTCTCCCCGCGTTGGCATACGTGCCAATAAAACATAACTGTACTTTGTACTCCCGACGCACTGTACAAATTAGGAAACCGTAAACACTTCTTCGGTTACGAAACGAACGCCACACTTACAATCCTACAAAGCTATACATTTACAAAAGAGCACAAAGAACAATAACTTATACATACAACAATAAACTTATACAACAAACGATAATAGGTTACAAATACATAACTACATACTAAATATACATCACTACAATTATACAATTCTCAGTACTATACATAAAACGGATTTCCTCTCTTATAGGAAGTGCATTCCTCTATTATCCTAGGATACAATACATGAACTTGACGCCATCGAGATGTGACTACTCAAGCGAATCCTCAGGATATCATGGACGGACCAGTTAACCAACGGGACCGTATGAAAAGGAACGAGGAAAGAAAGAAAAGTGATGTATATCGTTAGAAGGCAACAATCAGGATGTCTCGGACACCTATGAGAGATGGCACTCAATATAAATACTACAAATAACCTTCTAATAATTTTCGAATAGCAAAGAATTAGGAGAAGACAAATATGCTGGTTAACAAACCTAAGAAAATGGTTCTCCGCAACAACAACTAAATTAAGGACAAATAAACAGAATAATTGTAGCCCGAATGGACACTACAATATTCGAAACGAATAAGCAGCAAACGCAAAAGAAATATCTTATGAATTATAACACTGTCCCTAGATATTAACAATCCACCTGGACAGACACAATCACGACGAAAAATGCGAAAATGTAAAACGAAGAAACTATATTCTTCCATAAGCTTTATCCATAAAAGATAATTATGATAATTCGAACAACAATAAGCAAATTATATCTCAGGTTGAGACTTAGCTCCCTCTCGATAAAAAAGATAAAAAGGCGGCGACTAATTCTAAGCTAGGAGTAGACTTAGTCAATTATAATAAATCAAAATTACACTAAATAAAGAACTAAAGAGAATAGATAAAATACGAACATTATACTATTCAATAAACAAGGCTTTTTTACATAAAAAAGGCAATTTTGAAACGAACAAAAAAACAAAAATGGTGCGACTCCTAAGAATTCTTTGTACTTTAAAGAATTCGTACAATGTCAAAAGAAAATGTCATAACTATCCAAACGTTAAAACCGTTATGTTAATATAACGTGGCGCAAATACATAAACAAATAAAGCTACGTAAGCTTTAAGCAAAAATATATCCCATAATCTATGGCAATAAAAAGATATCTCGAACAAGTGACACAATGATAGATGGGACTCTCAACATTATAAAATGTGCAACAACTAAGTCCGAAATGATGTCTACAATTGGACGTACCTTGGGGCCTTACTTGTCCCAACCATACGTCTGTTTCGAACATCTTTAAAACAACTAGATTGTTCGAAAAAAGAAGAAAATGATGCTTTTGAGCATAAGAAATGGTAGTATTCCTCAACATACCGCTAACTTTCGCACGCTGAATAATTTCCTCTGGAAATAAATTCGGAATATCCAACTGATTATCCGGATTGGCAATACCGGATGGCAACGATTCCAATATACGAGGAAACGAGAGACTTTTTAAGTCTTGAACAATAAGCAATTCAGCTTTCTTTTTACGAACGTTCCTGATGAAGCAAAACACAAATGCCTTTACTCGGCGTAAATTAGAAAGATAGGAGTACGTTTTAAACATATGTACTCCGAATGCTAAATCTAGAGATGGGTGTAATGCCACTCTAGGAACTTTTGACCCAATTATGGTCGCAATATCTAAGTTATTACATTCTTTAAAATTGTCTCTGTCACGAGACGACAAGAATTTTGGCTCACAATGCCAAGATTTTGATCGAGCAAGTGTATCGGGGTTAGCTCCCCGCGAAGCTGTATCGGCAGCGTCATCATCAGACACCCCATCATGTAAGTCGTGCAAATAAAAATCCTTGGGTAAGGATTGAATATTAAAATGGACCTGAGGTCCAGAGAGATGTACATTATTAAAGGATAGCCCCGTAGAAGAACTCGCGTTTGTATAAGCGTCACGAGTCTTGTAGGACTCACTATCATTTACCATTGCAACAGATGGAAGGGAATATGCAATACTGCTAAGGCCCGTAGGTAACGCCTTAGGGACAGTATCTACATGAGCTAAAGTCGAGGATAGCTGACCTGACGAACTAGGCGCCATCACACGGGGTATTTGAGACGTGGATGTCTCGAAAGAAGGTTGAGGTTGTGAAAGAGATGAGTCTTTTAAAATATTATTTTGAGAAGATTTAACTACATTGAGTAGATGGCATAAATCTGAAATAAGTGTGGGAGGTCTTTCCCCCACATGTAACCTAGAAGAACAGTGGGATGCACTACCTACTTTATAATACGTAAAGGATGAGAGGACGGGCTCCCATATTATAAGTCCCATTGCCTTACAAAACAAATCATCTACAATGTTTCGATCCTCGCTATCTTCAGCGGAATCTACCAATAAATTCTCGATTGCATCCTGTGCGCATTCATATTTATCATATTCAACCTGTAAATACTCACGACGAACTTTCAAAAGATAATCAATATCGACCAATGAAACATTTTCTGCAATCCAATTACAGGGTGTCCATTTTTTAGACAAAAATGGAGCAGCTAATATTTAAAACTGACAAGACAAAAAGAAAAAGATTGTGAATGAGTAAGAGTAATTGTAAATCCCTGGATTTTTTACAGAAACAAACCAAAGAGATACTTGTATTAGTCGAAACAGGTTTCTACAATAAGACAACCACAAACAAAATAAAAAAGAACAGTCTCCACAGACCAGGTATCTTATCAAGGAAAAGATATATCCCAACATACAACGATTACAATCTGTTACTAATGTCCCTACAATCAGGATAAATTAAACAAAAAAAATGGTTGCAATAACCGAAAATACTTTTTCCAACCTCACAAACACTAACGAACACAAAAGAAGAAATGTCTCTACAGACTGGGTATCTTTTTTCAGAAAATAAATACCCCAATGTAAATGGTTATACTAACCGCAAAAGGGTCTCTAGCATAAGAAAACCCTGAAAAAGTAAAAGTAAGAATGTCTTTCGGCAGACTGAGTATATTCTTAGACAAAAGAAATACTCCACTAACAGCACTATCAAAAAATCAGCAAGAAATGGGTATACAAACCCGAAAAAGGTCTCTGTCATAAGAGCACCTTTAAATAAAGTATATAAAAAAGAAATAGTCTTTCGACAGACTAGTTATCTTTCAGTATAAAAGAAGTCTCAATGTAAAATGGTTATAAAACCGTAAAAAGGTCTCTGTAAAAAGAGCACCTTGAAAATTAATGTAAAGAAGAAAATCGTCTTTCTGCAGACGACTGGATATCTTTTAGTATGAGATAATAAGATATACCGTAATGTAAAAATGGGTATAACAACCGCAAAAAAGAAGGTCTCTGTCAGAAGAGCACCTGGAACAAAGAATGTAAAGAAGAAATAGTCTTTCGGCAGACTAGGTATCGTCTTTCGGCAGACGAGTAGGTATCTTTTTACATAAAAGAAATACCCGACTATATAGTTATGATAACCGCAAAAAGGTATACAGTAAATAAACCTTGTACAACGTAAAAAGTAAAATGTCTTTCGGCAGACTGGGTAACTTTTCAGATAAAAGAAATACCCGACTATACTATGGTTGTGATAACCGCAATAAGGTCTCTAGCATAAGAGAACCTCGACAAAGAAATAGTCTTTCAGCAGACTAGGTATCGTCTTTCGGCAGACGACTGGGTATCTTTTCAGATAAAAGAAATACCCCAACAAATAGCTATCACAACCGACTAGGCTCCTACCATAAGGAACCCGTGAGCAAGACCAATAAAATGGTTATCATAATTGATAAGGTCCCTACCATAAGGAAACCGTAAACAACGACATATTAACTAGTTATCATAACCGACAAGGCTCCTACCATAAGAAAACCGCAACTACACATGAAAAAGAACATGGAAAAAAGGTATCTACTATCAGAGAACCCCAAATACACACAAAAAACCAGAAAAAGAAGAAGAAGATCCGGCTCGAAGGACCATTATGTTGCGTTCTGCACATACGATGACCTCAATATAACAATTGGGGTCATCCTGAAGGGGGAGAGAAGATATTTTGTTCAATCTAGAACACGCTGGTTGCCCCCTTTCGGATTGGGTATGTATATTAAAATAAAGAGAAGAAATGAAAACCAGTGGACTGTATAAAACTCTATTTTAAACAAGAAGGTGAAATTAAACATAAATATACATAACCCAATATACCTACAATTATAAATAAAGAAGGATATAAACTTAAAAGAAGAGGAATATATGTAGTACAAACTTAAATATTAGTCAATACGACACACAAAAAGAGAACCATAAACAAAACAAAACTGTCGATTGTATATATACCACGTTATAGATAGAAATAATATACAAAAAATAAAAAATATGAATATATATGTCATATAAAAACAAATTATTAAACTCAATGCAAAAGTATACTCATAATACACATTATGAGTTAATATTAGGTAATAAAATACACAACACTGTGATATATATACAAAAAGAATAGTGAAATTATTATAATATGAAAAATATACAAATCTACATAAAGGTAATGAAATGTTCTCAATCAAGTTCAATCGCGATCGCGGCACAACTGATAAAAAGTTCGAAGCAAATATCAAATAAATATACCAATGTCCGTACTTGATATATCCAGCAACATAGATTAATGGTGTATTGTTCCTTACCCATTGAAAAGATAGCAAAAATACCCGGCTATCACAAAAGATGTCTTCACCGACGAATAACAGGAACCACCAAATTTCTAATTTCAACTTTTCTGCATCAAACCGACTTCCTCGGTCAAAGGACCGCTGGCAAGTGTCTTAAGGTACTCTTAACCCAAACGCACACACATGTGTGTGGTTTGAGAGATAAAACTCGACTTTGATTGTGTAGATGCATCGCTTATCTCCAATACACATCTGTGTCATTTTGCAGATTGCCCGTCTCGTAGCATGTAGTTTTTAACCCAGATGCACCCTTATACATGAAATCTTGATATACGGGGAGAATCAAAACTACCATAAAGTCTTAATATTTAATAAATGTTTATTAACAGTTGCGAAACTGCAACAAATTTTACTATTCAGAATTATCCGAAGGAACTTATATCTTGGTCCCCTCATTACATATCCAAAATATTCTAATTTGCGTCTCTTAATAATATTCAATACAGTTCGTTGATATAATATCCTTCGAAGAACTTTTCCTTTCTGGTTCTGCTGGTCCACGGTATCTAGAGTATTCTTCGATACAACCACATTTCAAATGCCTCGATTCTATTCATGGTGTCAACGTTTCAAGTCCAAATTTCACATCCATACAAAAGTACTGACCATGCATAGCATCTCATAAACTTTTCATGGATTTTCAAATTCAATGAGTTATTGGATAAGAAGGACTTGCATTTTTTAAATGTGCTTCTTGTCTGTTCAATTCAACATCTAATTTCGAAGGATGGATCTAAGTTTTGGGTGATCCAAGATCCTAGGTATTTGAGTCATTGTACTCCTTCCACCGTTTGTTGGTTTAATACCAGTTGAGTTGGGTCGATATCGTCAATATTACTGGTCACCATATATGTAGTTTTGTGGATAATTATCGATAATATCCAAATTTTGCATTCTATGCCAACTCTATTGATTAGTTCTTGCCGGTCGTCGATGTTTTCAGCTAGAATCACGGTATCGTCGACGTATCGTACATTGTTAAATATTTCTCCTCGTATGATAATTCCTTTTTGAAAAGGCTTCTATTCTCTGTTGGTTGTACTGGTAATGGCTGTCTGGTTCCAGTAAAGTTTTACTATAAGTTTGATCTTTGATCTTATATGGAATGATATAATTATCAAATTATATTAGTGTTCTTTAGCTCTTTGTAGTATATCCTTCCGTCTTTAGTTTTGACTTTGAGCTTTACGAGTTGATAGATTTTGTTGCATTCCCATTTAGTAATTTGTTAAAATATAATTTCTAGTTCTACAATTTATCTTTGAATAACTTTGTACTTTCCTTTTGTTGATAGCATGTTTACTAGTATTTTTACTTTATTATTTTGGCCCTTTTCTTTTTTTGATACTTCCCTTTGCATTTCTCGATCTTTCTGTATGATTTTTTCTCTTTAAAAATGGTTTTTGACATAGGTATACTTGGAATATACTTGCACATTTCTTGATCAAAACTGAGACACTCCGTATATACAAAGCAATTACATCGAATACTAGACATAAATACAAGAGCCATTATTTTCAGTACTATAATTTCTGTTTTTCAATTATACACACCGTTCTCATGGCGGAGATGATCGAAGTCGACTTTTTTCACATAAAATAAAGTAGTAATTCGTAACCAACAATTAATCATTGGCAACTTTTTTTTAAATCGTGAGAAACGGCAATAAAAATGTAATTGTTAAAATTTTACTGCAATAGTTGCACCTCCATCAAAGTATGAAAGAATAGAATTAGTCGATAAATTAGTAAATACGTATATTTAATAGGAATGGAATAATAGATTAAAGAATATTATCATCGTAATCCTTTGCTGGTAACATTAGGTTTTTTCCCACTAGAAGCGTGAACCATGTTCCAAGATTTTTAATTATTTTGTGCTAACAGACTATTTTGAAAATAGTTTTGAATTACGTGTAGAGAGAGTGCCACATGGGTCACCAGTACAGTTCGAACTAGTGCTTGGATATGTTTTAGTGAATTTTATCGATTATTGAAAGAGAATATTTCTTTGATATTATTATAAAAGCCGCGTCACTTGGAGCTGATCAGATACAGGAAAAATAGACCTCATCCATATGACCATCATTACTTTAATCGAATTCTAATCTTCCAGAAATAAATTTCTCTAATTCGTTTCACAGAGAGTGTATTAGGCAACTAGAAGAGATGAATATTCTGATATTTCTGTCTAAAATTTTTGTGCTATGGCCACAATACCATATATTTTGTTCTACTTGAGGCAGAAAGAGATCAGAGAGTAGTTGGAAGACAAATTCAAAAACAGAGATTATCGAATGATATTTTATTAAACGAAGAGTCTAGTCGAATTTTGAAAACCGTATTAAGCAAATAATAATCAGATTTGCGTTTGTTTATTTCTCACAATATTAGTTATATTAAGCTGCATTCTTGCTGTCGCCGATTTCTTCGATAAACTTTACCTTTACACTAACACTCCAGCACAAACTATGTTGATTGCACCAATGTTAAAGAAACCTATGAAAATCTACGAGCTTAAGCTTCACATTATCTTTTTATCAACTAAACAAGACGATTAGTTGCAGTCGTAGCTCAGTGGATATGGTACTGACTTATTCGATCCGGACCTGTTTGATCCTCAGTCCAGACATTAGAGATCTTTCAATTTTCTATTTAACGGAGTCGTTATCGTACTTCGGAGGGGTGGCGAATAAGACAATTAACTTCGAAATTAGATTTTTATCAATCTAAAGAGCAAGCAGGTTTCAGATCCGGTTATTGTATAAATGACCACTGATTAGTTATGAAAAAACGTATGGAAAAAAAAGTTCAATATATCGAACCGCTGGTCTCAAAACAAGATATCTGCTGCGCTAGTAGATTGTAGATTATTATTTTAATTGAATAAAAAGCAGATATCGAGCACAGTTTTTATTAAATCATGCCCAAGTACTTTCGCTCCTAGAGAATCTTCAAGAGATATCTTAAATAAGCCAAGAAACGTTTTTTCAACTGAAGAAAAATTAAATAATTTCGAAAAAACTCGAAGTTGATGGTTGATAAAAATTTTTTATGTAAAATAACGTTTTAGACTTACTTCGTCAAAATTAGGCTATCCAACAATATGGTGAACGTCATAAACATTAACTAATACATTTACACAACACGAGACTAAGGACAAACAGTTTAAAAATTATTATAAATTCAAAGAAGCTACATATTGGGTGACATCAGGAGAGAGAATGCCTCCTGGTCTTAACGGAAATATTAAAGTGCCGTCTGACATATGACAACTTGGATGGGCAGTCACAACCATGGTGATTTGATGTGCACATTTCAAAATTCTATAAAATTGAGCATTGACCAAAGGTCCAACTGACACTACTATAGGAAGTCAACTGATGAAATATGAAATTATATAGATTACTTTATGTAGATTGCATAATCCAGATCTCACACTCAAACCTGTCAGTAATAATTTGGATATTAGTTTGGGGGCAACTGAAGTGGACGTAGAGTACGAATGTAAGAAATAGACTAAACAATCTATTAGATAGTGGTTGGTTGACTACAATAAAATGATCTACCAAGCACTAGTAATACTGTAGAAAAGAAGAAATCGAACTATGAAATTGAAATACTTAGAATTAAAAATCAAAATTAAAAGCAAAGTGTATAAATGGAGTATAATCCCAAAGTTCAGTTAAACGATGGGAGAACCATAAAATTAAAATGTTAAAGTATTACTCAAGACCAACTGACCAACAGTGGGAGATGTTGAAATATACAACTGTGGAGATGGTATATCTAAATTACGCAGAGGTATGAAGAGTGTAACCAAGGCCAACTATAGATCAATTGATCCTGAACAAGCTTGTTTCGACTGTTGATTAGACTACAGATTGTACAGATATGCAACATTATGTAAAAATCTATATTAAAGCGCAACAGCAAGTGTGAGACTTGAGAACTTTGAGTAGGAAATCATCAGTGGTGAAAGGTTAAACTATTTACGTTTCGCTGACGATATCGTGCTGATCTCTGTGAGTCTCAAAGAAGCCCAAGGGCTGTTAAGTACACTAAACTCTGCCTGAACTGATGTAGATTTGAGAATTAACCTTAAAAGACACAGTTTATGAAAAACTTAAAAAAAAAACGATGCAGACATCGTATACGTAATATCTTCAAGTAGTGGAAGCTACAGGCTATGTGATGATGATATCATCATCTAAGCAGCAGTATAAGTAGTATTTAAATATATGTATGTAATAAGCAGTAATATAGTATTTAAAAAATGAACTAACAAAAACATAATCAGATAATCTTTTTATGGAGATATAGTCTGTCAGATCATAAAAATAGGTAGGCTTAGATGAGCTGGTCATGTGTCAATAGCAAATGAAAATTACCCGTCCAGGCGAACACTATTAGCGGCACCAGTAGAAAATAGGAGTAGAGGTAGACCATGACTGAGATGAAGAGATGATGTGGACGAGGATGAAAGGAAGATGAAGATGATGATAGCCTGTCAGATTTTTAATGAACTTTAAGAAAATTTAATACTTTTTGATAGAATGAACGTACATATACTCGTAATATCTCGCATCTCTTACTACTCTAGCTTTCACGTCATTTCGTCATTAATAATTCTATTCCACATTTTCTTTACATCTTTACGTATCCACCTTATTCTGTAAAGTAAGTGAGTATCATGTATAATGTATATCATATTTTTTATATTTTCTTATGCCTTCTTCTCTTGGCATTACAAACCTTTGTGGGTTTCTTAACAATATTCTCCCATTGTTCCCTGTCAGCTGCTTGCCTCCTTCATTATCCGATGTTCACTGCTTTTAAGCTGAGGAGTTGTCTGGTTCTTATTCCTTGGGTATTATTCTGTCATCGCGATTATCTGGCAATATTTCTTAAGTTTAATTTTTGTGACTTCATAAATCGGACGAAATCTGCATTCTGGAAGCTCTGGAGGCGAAAGAGTCTTCGTTTCGATTCCATATATGACTACTCTTTTATATATATTTTACTTAGACTGACTTATCAGTAGCCTAGGTACTTTTCATTCAGACAACCATTTGCATATATAGAAGCATCTATTACCTCTGATTAATTCTTAGTTAAATCACAAAGTACTGTTTATCTATCAGCTGTCCGCTCATAGATTGGATTAGTTGATACTTTGATATTAAATCACATGCTCTTATAGTAAACGTTATAGAAGTCATAATAAGTAATGTAATAATGCATCTATAATTTTTGCAGACCCTTTTATCCCCTCTTGTGTAAAGTAATTATGATTCCTAATGGTCAATTATATGGGATGATTTCAAGTGTCTATATGCGGCATAAATACACTTCTATAGTACAGATCAACTGTTATTTCTTAGTTTAGCAAATATTCCGTACTTCCCAGACGTTTTGCTATTCTCTAACCGCTTTATTTTAAATTCCATTAAAAGTCCAGGAAGTTGGAATACTTGGGGCACATCATAAGAGGCGAAAAATACGAACTACTAAGGAATATAATTCTGGGCAAAATCAAAGGTAGAAGAAGCGTAGGAAGACGTAAAATCTCGAGGCTACGCAATCTCCGTGAATGGTTTGGATGCAGTTCAATTAAACTATTCAGGCCCGTAACTTAAAGAAGAATAAGAACCTATTTATGCCACATACAGTTTCATTAATTGTCGACTTTTTTACTTGTTCCGCTATGCGCTACATTATTTCGTTCACTGGTTCTTATTCCGTCTTACTCTTAAAAGCTCGAGATATATTCTTCCAAAATCCATGGCTGGCATGGCAAATACATGGTATACAATGTATCACAAAAAATAGGTTTAATTCTTTGTAAGTAGGTATATTTAAAAAACCCTTAGAAGGGCTACATCAAAATAACAAACGTTTTCGGAATAATAATTCCATCATCAGGTTAAAAGCAGGTTAACATGCCTGAGCCACCAAAATATTAGGTTAAAACCCTTTACAGAAGTTAAAGTTGCCAAAAATGTACATATTGTTGTTAGAAATGAAGGATGTTTAAGATTTTATTAGATTTAACTTCAGGCAACATATAACCATGCCTCACGGGAGTCCCAGCGTCCGGAGGGTAGACCTCTTCAAACGGACTTCAGCTGGCAACTTCAGTTGCCAGCTGATGGCAGTTGATGATGAAATTATTATTCCGAAAACGTTTGTTATTTTGATGTAGCCCTTCTAAGGGTTTTTTAAATATACCTACTTACAAAGAATTAAACCTCTTTTTTATATATATTCTTCCCACCTTTTTAGGATATTCAATTTCACACTGATGATTGTCCCTTTTTTATCCTAACAGTTGTTCTTAGAATTACTTCGTTGAGTTTGTCGATTGTTATGTTTGCAAAATTCCCTAGTATCTTCTTTTCCTTTTTCATATTCTTGTCGCTTCTTTTTTTTTTCTTCGTCAACTCTTTTATTTAATCGGAAATTCCTTTGTTAACACTTTATGCTCTGGCTGAATTTTTGTTGTTTACTACTTAATGGCATTATTAGACTTTTTCACTATCACTATTCTTCGGTGTTTTATTTTATTTTCTCCTAATGTTTATTTTGTCGTTATTTTCATTGTTTGAATTACATCATCAATTGTCGACATTATTTTGTTCAGCTCTTTCTCAGCGTAAGTTTAATTTGCTGCTGATACTTATTTTTCTTATTTAGATTTCTTATATCTTAAAATATGTGTGTTCTTATATACTAAGTTGAAAAATTAAATATGTGCCTATATATCGTTTATGAAATGAAAATGTTTTATAGTTGTTACAGAACTGGCAACATTGGTATCACTACTTTCGCCGATCAAGTATACGTCGTAGCCCATTCGTCTTTTACTACCAGTTTTTGCCATAATAAGTTATCATCATCCCGCAAACCTTGCTTGCCGCCATCTCGAATACGCTTCGATTTCTGCACCGATTCTCTTTTTTTTTTCTTTTCTTATTCTATTTTCACTCTTGCTTGCACTTAATAAGCATGTCGGTCTGTTTCGTTATGTTGTAGGAAGATTTTATTACAATTATTGAACAACTGGTCATAAAAAAACTAATAAAATTACTTCTAACGGGAATTAAAATAAATAATTAAGAATTTTCGTATGTGATATGTGTATCCAAATGTTCAAGTTTAATTAAATATGAAATATATAGAGACGATATCAGCATTTTATTGTTGGTGTTCATAATTAAATTTAATGTTCATGTTAATTTCTAGAATCTTTCTAAAGGCGGAACTGGACCAAGGCACCAATTGCCAATATGTAGCATGCAACAGTTTATGTAAAATATTGCCACAAACTACATATGACTTTTTTAGTAATACTTGTCAAATATAGCTTGAGACCTGATCTTTTTGATATTAGGCTCCACCTCCAATGCGCAGTGGACAACATCAAAATTCATCATTATTATTTCGTGATCGCTGAAAGCGAGGGGCTTATACAGTTTGCGATAAAAGATATTGTATTTTCTTTTAGCTATGTTGGACGAGCTGTTAATGTGATTAACTTTTTAAATTGTAACATGTATTTTCAATCAAGATTAGAAGGCAAAGTCTTGTCTGGAAAAACGAGGGAGGTATTAGCAAATGTTATTGTTTTTATGCAGCGAGAAGCGGTACAAAATCAGTCTGTTACAGATTTTAAAAAAGTACAAGAGCGAGCTGCCTTAGCAACGGGAATAAGTTTAAAACGGATTTCTCGTGAAATGTAAAATATAGAAGAAGATGCTTCTACATCAATTTCGACGCTTAAAACAAAACAATGAAATCTGCCCCAAAATCCAACTTGGATCATAACGAGTTCCTATGCGACACATAACAAAAAAAAATTATCAAAGATAATGATTTACACAGGGTCACATGAAACTTTGAGAAAAGTGATGAGGAAAATGCAATTTCCATGGAGGAAAGCGAACAATAACAGAAACATTGTAATGGAAAAACCTGATATACAAATGCTTTAAAGATTTTTTTAGAAATATTGAACATTATAGGGAAGATAATAATGTTTAAAATCTGGTACCAAGTCGTGAGAGTGAGTTTTAAAATGACCCAGTATATGTTGTAAAAGAGACGAAATGAAGGAGTGGTTAAGACTGCGGATAATTTCATTTTCAGAAGAAATGATAAAGACAAAATTAAATAGAACAATAAAAATTCACAAACCCAGATATAAATCGTATGAGATATATCAGATTAATAATGGTTCAAGTCACTCTGTCTTAAGACTACCACACGGACTTAACTTCAATTGAATTAGTGTGGGCAGCTCTAAAACGATATGTGGCAAATTAAAATTGGGGATTTTAAATTTAAAAATGTTATTCCGGACGGGAGTAAACGAAGATGACTTTTTACTACGACATAGAGACTAAAAATTGCTCGTAAATGTTGTAATTAATTTTTCTCCACATTTTCCCAACATGAGTGAATCCCATTTATATGTAGGTGAATTAATAATACATTTGCAGAAAGATAGTGACAAAGATAGGGTGGATTGTCTGGAAAATAGCAGTTCCGAGACAGAAGACGAACCTTTTGAACTTTAACTTCAATCTAGTCTTTTGTGGTATGATAAAAATTAAATTATCTCGAGTTTCTTGTGTAGTGAAGTTATATTGAAGTAATGTTGCAAAGTAAAATGCATTCTCATTTAGTTTGCTACGCAGATGGCAAAATGACCAAGTCTTAGGCTTTATTTGTATGTATTACTATGCGATAGACCGTTCATACCAACGCAACTATAAAGTGATTTCAGTTAGTTGCCATACTTCTGTACATGTCTGATAAAACAGTTATGCTATGGCCTATCTCCCGGTGACCAAAAAATAAAGAAAGAAAAGGGTATGGATTGTGGAATAGACAATTGTTTGTACAAAAAAAACTTATCTCAAGAAAGTCTTTGGTCTCTGCTGACTGTAGATGACGGAGTCCATTTAAAAAAATTACTTCAAATTACTTTAATTATTTGTCAAATAATAAAAAACACCCGTACGTCGACGAAATGTAAAATCTGTCTAAAACATTGCGCCGTCAGTGACAGTGTAAAAGAGAAGGGGAGGAAGTCAATTTCACATAGTTCACAAGAACTCGACCTTTTACAGATCACAACTTGGCAAATTTTTTGTCCTGACTTAGCCCTGCACCCGCACAAAATTCAACTGGCGCGGGAGCTGAAGGTAAGCATAGGAAACGACTTGTGTTCGTTGAATGGGGAATAGGCTCTGGAACAGTTAGAAAATTATCCTAATTTTCATAGAGAAATCGTCTTCATCAAACAGAATTATCGAATTTGAGAAGATACGACGTTGGTTAGCCCATCACCGTCATCAGCGAGCTCTAGAGGTCGATGCTTACCAACTTTTGGTCTGAACTGGATGATATGGACATCAACGACATGTGGTCTTAACAGAATATGCCACATTGGATATTCTGCACAAACCATTTGAGGGCATGATCATCTCACGTGGAGGTGATCTGAATTGGCCATCGAGATCCTGCGATTTGACCCCGTTAGAATCTTTTTTGGGTTTTTCCTCAGTCGCAGGTCACGTGACTCATGCCTTATGTGAAAAAGCCACGAACCACAGCGACCCTCAAAGCCAACATAACCCATGTTATCAGTCAAATTCTGACTGACTTATGCGCCAGGGTCTTAAAAACTACGCGCACTGAACATTTAAACCATGTTATAATACATACATAATGGCATTGAGAGGCTCTTCAAACGAATAAAAATTTCTATGATCTCACACACACACTTTGCTTTATTTAAATTTAGAGATAGGAAGCGGAACTAAAAACTTTTTATCTGTTTCGATTTTTTTGCATGGGTTATTATAATGGTTGAAACTTGAAATTTAATATCATTATATAATTATTTAATGATGCTAACTTCCTAAATGATATTTTTCAATATTATTTTTTGATGTTTACTGTCATCCAGGTCATACTGTCTGGTTTTTAGGAGTTAATAACTTCATTTCATTATATTATTGCCCAAAATGTCAATTGATGTTTATTTATTGTATTTAAAGATTTCGATTATAAGCTTGAATTTAAGTTATTTTTTAACAGGGATAGTTTTCTTCCAGTAAGCAACCAACCGTACAGATTCATTTTTAAAGTAGAGGGTTAGTTTTGATAGCGTGAATTGTCTGGAATATATCAATTTCGAGACAGAAGACGAACCCTTCGAATTTCTTTAATCTCGTCGTTTGTGAAATGTTAAAAGGTTGTTCTCCCAGTAAGCAACCAACCATACAGGTTCATTAAAGTAAATGGTAAGATATTTAAACATTTCAAGTTGACAAAAAACATTGTGAAGATATTTTTTAATTATCACTACTAGTCTAGATTGCGGCTTTTAGGATCTAAACTGTTTCAAAAATCATAAATTATATCCCTTAATGTATTCGGCGCTAATTCAACTTATTTAAAGATAATTTCAATCGATTAATCGCTCGAATCTACAATTCTAAAAAATTTGAATAGTGGTAGTTTTCAACATTAAAAAAATAAAAATCAGGTGCTGATTATAATAATAAGACTGAATTACTGTTACAAAGTTTGGATTGAGTAATAAATTAATCTAAAAATAATTTTTTTTGTAAAATTGTTATATAAAAATCTTTAAATAAAAATAGAGTGGTTAAAGTACATTATTAATAATCAAATATTAACATGATTATAAAAAATACCCTTATTTAATCTTAAAAGCCTCCTTTATCCTAGTAACGTTTTTAATATCTTCTCACAGCAACTCCACTGTAGTTAAGTCAGTATAACGATGCATCTCTTGACATGGTCACCTAAGAGAGAACTGGTTTAGTGAATTAGAGCCATCTCTGACCAACACATTCTTTTTCTCGCTGTCCATGTCCTGCTGGTCTTGTTCTTGTTTCTATCTTTAAACTAGACCGTTGTTGCCACATCGACAAAGATGTGCTTGTCATCGTAAATATATAAAAATGTATTTTCTGTGTGATAAACATGTTTTAAAAGCTATAAAAATAGCATCGATGAGTTTATTATTATTTTCTCAATTAGCAGATATTGTTGAATGATGTAAATAGGTTAGATTCCATTCAACAATTTTAACACAATATTCTTCGTAGTTATTTTGAAAACTGTATGGCAGATAGTAGCTGGAATAAAAGTGTTTAACAGAACGTCAATTTTTTATCAATCTAGAAAAACCATTATCTGTAGTAAATAAAATAAATTAGAATTATACAACATAGTTGGGGTTATACAACATAGTTATACAACATAGTTAGTTAGGTATTATTCATACAAAAAGTACATAAACCATTATTGATTCCAAAAAGTCCCTGATTTTAATCTGATATCGATGGAGTTCTTTTCAGGGTATTTATTATACAGAAACTCTAAACAAGTGCAGGTGCAAATATTTCAGTTATGTCGTAAATATGGTTTGTCAAAATGTCCTAAGAGGAAAAAATATATGTCATATATAGATATATCTCCTGTTTGTGTAATCTTTTCCAATTGTACAGATAGAGCACAACGAAAGGCCGTGTATAAAGTTTAAATCATGTTGTTGGCTTGAAGAGAGCATGACACTTGCAAAGCAAGAAGCATATTTAATTATGTTCTTATGGAATTTAATTTATTCAAAGTCACAACAATGTCAAAGCCATGTAGATCAAAGAATAATGATTCATCTTGCAGACTCATTTAAAGAGGCTGAAATCTGCAAAAGAAACAAAATAAATTAATTCCAGTTCATCAGTTTGGTTTTAAGGATAGGCATACTAGGTTGAATCAAGAGTATGGTTATATTACTGAATATATTCCAAATCCGCAATGTTATGGCTTGCAAGTTTCATACACAAAATAATATTACCCAAATATGGTGTTTAATCTTAGTTGAAAAAATCAAAAGTTGAATACTAATAGGTCAGGGCTTCTAGAAGCCGTGACTTCCTTCCAACTGAAGCATCCTTGCTTCCAACGCTTGTGATCGTTCCAGTCATCTGCTTGTAGATCCCTATCTTCCATTGTACGATTTACTTCGTGTCTCCATTATATTTTTGGTCTTTCCTTTTTATCAATATCGTATTTTATCGTAAAATATCATATTTTACGTAGCCATTATATAGAAATTCTGCTCGATCTTCTGTCAGCATTTTTTCATAATATTTGACCCATAATTCCGGGATATTAGAGTTAACTTACTGCATTATTTTCTATCTGTTCTACTACATTTAATTATATTACAGACTTTTTTACTTCTTGCGGTACCCATAAAATTTTCTACTTTATCGCAAGCTTTATTCCACATCTCATTTTTGGCTTAAGTTACCTTTTTTTACTTCTTTTGTTTGTAATGTAAGCCAAATATATTTGATGCTGATACATTTGGATTACATTAAAAACTTAAACTTTTCTGCAAGAATACTCTAGATACTTACTTAGTCTGGCGGAACCAGAGTTTTTCTCAAGACTGGCATATTTGTGTGATCTATTTGACAAATTGAGTGTCCTGAATTTGTCTCTGCAAGGAAGTGGCATGCATATTTTGAAACTACTGAACAGGATTGCGGATTGAGAAGAAAATTGTAGTTGTGGATACAAAAATTTAATGTGGGTGGCGACTACGATGGTTTCCCAGGATTATGCGTGCTTTAATGAGCCTTTATGAGCTTTACTCCTAAGGAATAAAAAACAAATTAAAAAAGTAGGAAGGTGATTATTACATATGACTGACTCAGGGATTGTGTCGATTTTAAAATAAATTACAAAAGAGAAATATCGATGCCTTAAGGTAACATTTCATAATTGTTTGAGACATTTTTTAATTGTGTTGATGTTCTTAGAAAGGACTTAAATTTTAAATTATTTGCCATATGATCCCATTTCATATATCTTACAAAATGGTATTTATCTGTCCATTTATTACAAACTATGAAGAGGTACCTTAGTTCAGTTACCCAAAAATTGAATCATTATCGCACAGCTTTTAACGTCTACAGCTGAACATAGGACTTCCTACGTTATCCCCAGTGCTTGCGATCTTGTGCCATGTATACTTATCCAGTTTGTTGTAATTTCCTTTATATCATCCATTCATGGTCGTTTCCCTACCTCTAATCGTATATGGCCGAATTTTATGGCACCACTCCATTATCCGTTTAGTGCACCTAACATTCATTCTCGCCATGTGTCCTACCAAGTTCTACTTCATATCTACTATCGTTTCTACAGCATGTGTAACTTCTTTTCTGGCTCTTTTAACGATATAATCTGCGGAAAGATGCCCATGCTAATTTTATTCGTTTTTTAATTTCAGAGGTTTGGTTATCTCGACCTATTTCTAAGTTGGTGGCCCAAATATTTATAAGATATGTATTCGATTTCTGCATCGGTTATTGATATGCTGTTGTTAGGGTTTAAGTTTGTCATATAGTGGGTATTTTTAAGATTAATTTTTAAACGTGTGACACAGATTAATTAATTAATAATTTTAATAATATTTTACGGGCTGAAACTAATAAGAGGTTTCAAACGAAGAATTACTTGTCACATGATCCCATTTAAAATTCTCTTACAAAATGGTGCCAGTCCGCAATTTTTAATTGTTACGTCATGAAATCAATGAACAGGTGCCTTAGTTCAGTTACCCAGAAATTTATTAATTGAATTCACTGCTTTACTTTGCACAATGTACAATATACCACAAAAAGAAACGAGAAGAAAATTTATCCTTGCCATATTGTCTAGTCGAAGAAATGAAGCAAAGAAGCTTCCAAAATGGCGCAGTAAGACGGATTGAGATTCAGTTTGGAGCATTCGATTCGTGCGAGCGTCGGAAAATTTTGTGAATAAATGCGACCATGAAGAAATGAAAAATTGCATTTAAGCATAGGAAAAATGCATTTAGAATATACATTTTCCAGAATTGCAAATTTAAAAAATTTCAAGTCGGCAAATATTGAATAAAATGTCGCTGAACACGATTATCATGTTAGCTAAAGTCACCGCGCCCTGTGTACCTAATATTTAGACTCAGAGAATTTTATTTTAATTGAACTCCTTTTTTATAGTAAAGTTGGTAGCACTGATACTACTTCAGGTAAGGAATTCTTTACCTACTTTTACTATATACAGCAATAGTATAAACGCTCTCGTACATATTTTGTCGCATTTGTTTTTATATTGTTAAATGTATTTATTAAATAAAAAAGCTAGTATAAAAAGTTGTATAAGTTTAAGTAAATACTTAATTGATTTAATTACATTATACAATAATTAAATCATTTTATTCATATAGTAAACTTATTACGTGAAAGAGAAATGAAACATTCGGTTTTTTCAATTGTGCCCTTAATCACCGACAAAACATTCTATCGTGATTCGATAAATAACGAATGATTGTTTTGTATACTTCTTTTAAATAAAGTTTTTTTAATTTTTTACCTATCTTTATCAATTTTTTATTGCATTCCTCACTTTAGCCGACATGATATTCGTCTTCAGCGACTGCGAAAATCCCCGAGAAACGAGTGTTGAATGATTTTGTATGGATAAAACTTCTGGAGATTGAGAACGATGATGCCCTGTGCACCAGTTACCTCGGAGACCTTCGCAGACATGATGTTCGTGTTCAGCGACCTCGGAAATCCCAGAGAAACAAGTTTCGAATGATTTTATATGGAATTTGCAGAAAATTCCCGGAGACAAGGTAGCTACAGTCCGACCTGGGTACCAGGTACATCGGAGACCTTCGCTGACATCATATTCGTGTTCAGCGACTCCCAAAATCTCCGAGTAGCAAAATTGAATGTATTTTATTCAATATTTGCCGGGTTATTTTTTTTTTAATTTGCAACTCTGGAAAATGCATTTTCCACATAC
The DNA here is from genome assembly GCF_040954645.1 of Diabrotica undecimpunctata. Taxonomy (NCBI): domain Eukaryota; kingdom Metazoa; phylum Arthropoda; class Insecta; order Coleoptera; family Chrysomelidae; genus Diabrotica; species Diabrotica undecimpunctata. The sequence continues at coordinate 71,445,536 of NC_092804.1, read as the reverse complement.
ATTTTTTATTTCTTCATGATCGCATTAGTTCACATTGCTCGCATGAATCGAATGCATGAAACTGTATCTTAATCCGTCTTATTGCGCCGATTTTCGAAGGTTGAGCCTTCATTTTTGTTCATTTCCTCGACTAACTATGTAAAACTATGAGTTAGTATGAATGCAAATTAATACATTATTTTAATAGATATTTTTCTGTAAGATTCTAACGCCATGGTAATAGGAAAACTATACTTTTTTTATACATTTCTTACTTTATACCAACTGCAATATTATGGCTTTTTTGTTTAACCAGTCAATGTTTTTTTAGTACTTTGTATATAAGCTTTTTATTGACTGTAGAATTTTTAAGTAAATATTTCGAATACTAGCAGGTAATAAGAAATTTATTGTCAAAACATCTTCACCACTTCTGTAAGTTAACATATGAGAAAATTTCGTTCTTGACTAGTCTTTCTTGAGGCTGGTGTGATTGGTATGCACACTTACGTATGGAAATTCCAGCGTAGACCAAACGGAGCGATCGCAACGGAGATAAAATATAAAACAATGACTTTGAAAGAGTAAATGAGTCATAGGCGTAACATCTTAGTTTGTTTATCGATAAAGTTTCTTTTTGTTTTCTTCTTCTCTTCCATGTTCTCATTTATTCCACATGTTTCAATAATGTAGAATTAGTTTGAAAAAAATTTAAATTGAAATTGAAAAATTGAAATATTTTATATTGTTTTAATTTTGTATGAGTTTTTGTAGTGTTTTATTTTTTAATTAAAAATCTGAGGTTTTTAATTAATATGGAACTACTTTATTTAAAGTTATATCCTGAGGTCTAAAGCCGTTTTTAAAATATAAATGTTAAAAAGTTAAATAAAATACGTCACTATTATAGGTATATTGAATCTTATATAACATTAAAACTAAAAAATTGGTAAATATTGACAAGTAAATCTTGCGAAAGTTAATGAGGAAAATTGGGTTTAAATGCCGGAAGGAAAATAACGTGAAAGCTTTATGTAGTTTTTTTTTTGGAACATGTTAATAATGTAAAGCGGTAAATACTGATTTTATTTTTATGAACGAAAGATGCATATTTTTAAAGGTAACATAAAAAACTTTTTTTCAATTACCTATATTAAATCAGTATTGTCGCTTGACTTTGATACCGAATCTTAAAAATTACATTAAATTGGTTTTTTTTTGTTAATGTATTGTACTAATTGTTATATTTGTGATATGAGAACACTACCGGCGTTTTGGGAAGTTGTATGACAATCGAATCAAAACAACAGCACTTGTAGTATTTGCTATCTTAAATGATTTTCTAAAAGAGGCAACTAGGGAATGGATGAACTTCGTTGTAATATGCACCCATGATGCTTGTACAATATCTGGGATATTTCAAAGGAGGGAAGTCTTCTGAAACAAAAAATTCCACTGTGTATGTACACTAATTACTATTTAAATGGGAATAAGCCACAATTAAAGGTTAAAGTACGTTTATTGACGTTTCAATTTCCACTTCGGAAATCGTTCTCAAAATTGTATGTACACATATTGCATTAATTCATAGGGAATGTCTTCCAAAGAAACGAGTTATGTTCTGAATATTGTGAGACCATATGTATCAAAATGAGACCACTATAATCATTAACTTTTTTCTGCACTTTGAAGACATGGGTGCAGTACATTTAAAGGTATCGAAAGACGCGATATCGCGAGAGCGATTTTTGCGGTGTGTTTACTAATTAAGAGGTGAAATCACAATTTTTTTCTGTTAGAGCGAAGATTTGTCGAGATAATTTATTTGTGGCGAAATTGAGCTAATGCAAAGATATTCGAGAAATTAAATATCTTAAGTAAACACACACTGATATTGAGATAAAAGTCAATTTTTGTTATGAAAAAATGGATTTGAGAAGCAAAAATGTAAATAAAAAAATTGGCCTGTTGTAAATATGGATAAATTTGTAAGAGAGAACTTCGACGACTACATAATAATATGTAGAACTTGTTCTAACCATTGATGAAGGATTTTAAAAAGTACTTTCTTGTACCTAGAAAGCTACCTAGCTACGAGCGAACGCAGTAGCAATGACATAAAGTTGATTAATTCAGTTTAGCGCGCACTGGCTAACCTCCAAACACGTGCAAATTTGTGATTCATTTACACGTGGAATTAAAAGCTGAAATATATATACAATTGGTTTAATTGTAAGTAGAAGCTTAATAATTTATATTTTTTTATTTAAATATACACTTAATCTTCTTGTAACCTGTGTATATTTTTGTAAACATCGACGTCCTCCAGGAAGGACAAAAGGACTTTGTGACACAAATTGTGACACGAATTAAAATATTTATTTTGCTTGACAAAGAGCTTTAGTGTATGACTTTATAATTTACCAAGGAGCAACTACCAAGACAAGTGAGGAATATAGTAAGTTTGGGGCAGGAGCTGCAACAGTAAGGCAGCTACATGGGAGAATGACAGAAAAAAACCATGGACTGTACTTTAATAAATATTTTAGTACATATAATCTCCGAGTTCCTCAATTCAAAAAATATGTGCTGTAAGAGTCATCTGAATTGCTAAACCTCCACTGAAAACCGACAACGGCATGACAAAAGAGGGAAGAGGTACTTGTGATACAGTTGTAAGTAAAGACAGAGTGTTCACCACGAAATAGTTTGATAATAAACCAGTGAAACTTTGTTGGTCTAGGACAACTGGACAATAAAAATAAACAATATATGGATGTTCTCATGTAACAAAAACATGAGTGGAGTTGATAAGCTTGATTTTCGCTTAATTCCATGTGAATCATATCTTTCCACGGGGACTAGGTATGATTAATATATATGAATTTACAGATTTTTAAAAACAATAAATATGCTAGTACCTAGTAGATGCAAGTAAAAAAAAAATGCTCCAAAAAATCTTTTACTATGTGTCAAAAGTGTAAGGTACATCTTTGTATCTTCAAGATAAGGAACTGCTTTCATATGTATTGCAACACATAATATAATTTTGTATTTCTTTTTAAGTGATAATTCATTTTATGTCAGTTTTTAACTTTTTTCTTAAGGTTTTACTGTGACTACCTAAAGTAACTTTGTCCCTTTAGAAGAGCATTCAATAAATCAAAAACCAAAAAGATCTATAGCCAAATTCTATGTTTTAAAATTTTTTAAAAAATTATTGAAAAGACTGACTTCGGATTTTTATTTGTATTATTTCTTGTGGCATTACTGAAAGGGTTAACAAAGACACTGAACTAAAATTAGATAGATGGAAGTGGAAAAGGATATATTTTAAGGTTATGTGAAGGTTTAAAAGTGGATAATTTATGGCGAAGAAGAAGAAGCAATGAAGCAATGCAATTACGTAAAAAACGGAAAAGAACACTGCTTGCAAAAGTTTAAAGGTTGAGCTAGCTCGAGTATGTAGCTAAGAGTGTCTAGAGAATGAATTGAAGCTGAGGCTTACACAACAAGGAAAACGAGACATCCACAAAGAAAATGAGTCAAGTCGGTATAAGAGTGTAAAAATCAAAAATTGAAAAAAATGACTTTTACATATTGGGAACTTAGAGATATTTAATGACACTTGCTTATATAGAAAAAAGAGAATAATCCAAATCAAACTATTTTTCTTTCCATTTATCACTATTCTGCCAGATTTACTCATTCAAAAATCCCAGTAAGTTCCGAATAATAAATTACAAATATAAACGTCAAACAAAATATATATGTGAATTAATGATGATTTAATATACAGTGTGTCCGTACAGTATGGAATAAATTCGATATTTTCTAAATGAAAAGCCTTTTTAAAAAAATCTAAAACACGTCGATTTTTAAATTTAATGTTCTATATTTTACAAGGTGATACACATTACAGTGAAGACGCCATCGGCTCTTTTTTTAAATGTAACACCCTGTATTTTACGACATTTTTAGATCGATAAAAATGATCTGATTCCAAAAAAGTATAATACTGGGGGTCTAACGGATATAATTTGAAAGATATGTGCTTAGAAAATTAATTTTTATTGATTTATAATATTAATAAATTATAAACAAATTATATTAAATAACTTAACTAATCTTAAATGTTTGAATTGTAGCCCTTGTTGTATTTGACAGTAACCCAAACGTTGTACAAATTCTTGTAGAACCTTGTTTATGCTTTCTTGAAAAATATTGTTTATTTCTTTACGAATTCTTGTTTTTAAGTCTCCAAAATTTACAGGTTTCGTTTTATAAACAACATTCTTTAAATAACCCCACATAAAATAATCCAAAGGATTGAGGTCTGGCGACCTCGCTGGCCATTCAATATGTCCACGTCTTCCAATCCACTTGTTCGGAAAAATTTCGTTTAGGTACCTTCGAATATCTAAAGCATAATGCGAAGGCGCACCATCCTATTGAAACCATAAACTTTTATCAAAACCTATAAGATTAATTGTACTGGGGAATAAATTAACTAAGTATGTACTAGATACCCACTTAAAAACTGAAGGTATGCTGGCCTGTTTAAATTACCTTCGACATAGTAGGGCCCAATGATTTTATTTCTTACAATGTCAGCCCATACGTTTACCTTTTGCGGATATTGTGTATGATGTTCCCGCATCCAGTTGGAGTTTTCTTTTGCCCAGTATCTACAATTCTGATGGTTGACCTCGCCATTTAATTTGAATGTAGCCTCATCAGAAAAAATAATATTTTGAACCAAGAGAGGGTTTCGTCGGTGGCTGTTATCCATCATTATTTCGCAAAATTGTATTCTTTTATATGGATCGTCCTCGTTTAATTCCTGTACAACTGTGCATTTTACTTACTTTACTTACTTTTACGTAATTTGTTTACCGTTGTTTTGCAAACATCGAGATCACTACTAACCTTACGAACATAAGTGTGCGCATCTTCTTCAAAAGCAAGTAGAACATCTAATGTAACATAATTTACAGAGGAACGGCCAGATTTGCATGCATATTCAACCGTACCAGTTTCTCGAAATTTCTTTTCAATTTAACTTACTGTTGTCTGCGTGATGGGTATTTCTGGATATTTATCATTAAATAAATTACACACTTCCATCTGAGTTTGCGATTTGTCTCCATACCAAAAATCATCATGAGTATTTCAATTCTTTGCTTTACACTCAAATTCATTTCTACTTAAAATTAATTCTAAGCAATAATACAGAACATTCACGAATTAATACAATTATTGTACTACTAATATTGTCATTGAAAGTTACTGAAAATAATTACAGTTTACCAAAAACTAGAAGTAGGCTACTTTTTTGCAATTAATAATAAATAACTTATTTTCTAAGCGCATATCTTTCAAATTATATCCATTAGACCCGAGTATTATACTTTTTTGAAATCAGCTCATTTTTATCGATCTAAAAATGTCCTAAAATACAGGTTGTTACATTTAAAAGAAGAGCCAATGACGTGTATCACCTTGTATAATGAAATTTTATTGTAAAATGTAGAACATTAAATTTAAAAATCGACGTGTTTTAGATTTTTTTAAAAAGGCTTTTCATTTAGGAAATATCGAATTTATTCCATACTTTACGGACACACTGTATGTAAATGATATTAAATCATTTAAAATCGAATGCTAGTACCTAGTAAATAAAACTTCAGATTTTGACATATTCTAATTATGTTATTTCTTTTTCAGGTGAGTTATATTCATTAATACACGCATACATGGGGTTGGTAAGTATTTGTGAAAAAAAATAACTTATTTTATTATTTGGTATAATCTCATCATCACGATATGAGCACAGACTCGTTTTCAACTTAGAAAGTGTTTTTTTATTTCATTTAAAACAAAGACCATAAGTATTTGTTATAATTTTTATTCATACCTGACGTTGAATCTCGTAGCGAATAACCATTTTTATTGAAAATATTTGTGAACACAATAATTGTCGTGACGTCACAACCAGAGCCGTATTACAGACTATGCAAGAAAAATATGATGTCTCGATTTAAACTCTCTCTTCTATTTGAAAATGATAAATAAGAAAAATTAGGACCACAAGTATCAAATAGTCAAAGGAACAAATTTTTGTTAAATTAAATTTTGCACTCAGGTTTAAATATATCTAATACGAGGCGTACAATTAAAGGTTTGCACAAATGATAGAAGGAAAACATATTTTTAAGAAAAATCAGCTTTATTGTCTTTGAAAGTATTCGCCTTTAAGATCAATTATACATTTTACATTCAAACAAACAAAATCGGAAAAGCGTTTATGCCAGTTGAAAATAGATATATTTGAATAAATTTACTAATTAACTATAATAGTGTACATACATATCAAATGTTTATTTAAACGGTGCTGTTTTTTATAACGAAATAGTTAAATGCAAATTTATCATATAATTGAATATTGTGTATATGATAATTATGATTGCACGGTATCTTTGATTTCTGCTTCTCCTTCTCTTTCCAGCGCGCTGGTTTTGTGGAATTGGGCTGTGGAATCTGTGTGTTTTGTATGCTTCGACCACATCATAAAACGTCTTAAAACGTTTACAGATCAGTTTATTTTTAATTCTCGGTAACGCAAAGAATTCACACGATGCTAAGTCAGCCCTGTATGCGCAATGGCCCAACAAATCGATGTTGTCCGCTTTTAAATACTCAGAAGTTATACGAGCCGTGTGAAAGCTGGTATTGCCCTGATGGAAAAGGATGAGACGATTCCGGTTGATTTTGCGGAGTTCATCAATCACTTCTTGGAAAACAAACGATTGTATACCATTCAGAATTGATGATTGTTTTTGGATTGAATTGATGGAACTAAGTCGTGTCCCTTTTTGTCTAACATGTCTCTTTTTCCAAAAAAAGTCGCTACCATTGTTTGCCAACGCTGCATGCGTGGTCTACTTTTTTGGCTTTGGCTCATCTTGAAACACCCATACTGAATGGTTTTTCGTTTTGGGCTCATAGCAGTATATCCATGTTTCTTCACCAGTCACGGAGTGCCCTGCCGAATTTCTACTGTCTCCATTGAATCGTTCGAGGGTGATGTGATACCAATCGACCCGATGTGTACCCTTCTTATGGGCAGCGGTCAAATTATGAGGAATCCAATGACTGCACATCTCTATCACTGCCAAATGATCATACAAAATTGTTTGTATTTACCTTATCCCTAGGCCCAATGATACATAAATCTCATGATAGGTAATATGTCGATCTGCTTTAAATCATGTCGCGCTTAGCATCAATGTTTTTCTAAACAACATCTGTGGTCGGACAGCCTTCACGAAATTCGTAACTGAGTCTGGTACGTTCACGACTGAATTTTTCAAACATCTGTGAAAATTTGATGGATCTGGTGACTTATTATGAAAACCAGGAACGAAATCAATCGATACATTGTTCTTTAGTTAGGCCAACATTGAAAGCGTATAAAATCATTAAAAAATTTCACGAGAAATTTGCATTTTTTCACGAAGTTGATTTGTTGCGATGTATTTTTAATCTGAGAATGTTGTTTACCGTAAGAAATGTCAAAATTTTTGAAAGTCGTATTTACGAAGTCAAGTAAATTCCTCTAGATGGCCCTATGAAAATATATTTAGCGCATGGCATTTTGACACATTTATGAAATTACAATAAACAAGAAACAAGTTAAATTATAATTGACTCTATATAGAAATACTTAAATCACATCCAATTTATAGGGAAATATCGAGATTATTTATGGGAAACCTTGGTAACTGTTCTATTCAACATTTTTAATGTACACCTTTTATACTTGGAGGATGTATGGACATATTATGCATTTCTTATACTGCCAAATAACTTGATAGCTCTTATATATGTCTTAGTATAGTCTGGATTTGGTCACAATGATAATGCTTTGGTTTCACCATGGTGTCGTCCAGACATCCTACCATTTTACTGCTTTTACTATTTGTTTTTGTAGTTTTTTCCTCTACGTCGCCAAAACCTGATACACGACTGGCCGAATAATATATGAATATATCGAACAACGCGAAAACACAACAGAAATAGTGGATACTTCTAAGTGTAAAACAGAATATTTTTGATATTTAATAGTAAACTCTTACAAGTGCAGAAGATTTGACTGTAATAAATATAGTAATGATTGTAACAATGCTCTTCAGTCTTATCGCTATTTACGCGAAGGACAAGGATCTGCTGTTAGGTCAAATAGGCAAGCTGGTCAGGCGGCCGAGTAGGATTTACTTCACTGTGAGTGATCTAGCTGACGATGGTTCAAGCTCTGGCCAGAAAACAAAAAGGCTAACGTAGTAGTATTTAATTCTAAATGACCCTCATAGCCAAGAGATGAGGGCTTACGGGTCGGTGTTACTCCTTGATAGATTCCTACCGTAAGAGCTGGAACACTTAATAAACCGATGATTAATGACAAGACTTTGTTTAAAATACTATTATTATTATTGTCTATTATTTTTGAGTATTATTATTGAGTATTATTGTCTATTATTTTGAAACAAGTTTTGAGTTGGTCAAGTTCTTGACAACCATTTTTTTTGTTTTCTTAGTTAATTCAAGCATAAAATTGCTTTTCCGTATTTTTGTTTTGCATTATAATAAATATCCATCCTCCAGTTGCATATAAAAAAGGTTTTGCAATGCTCTCTTGATTGTTATGGTCTTTTCAATTAAATCATTTCCATCTTTCTTCAAATATATCATTGCATGTAATAAACTAGGTTATAGTTGGGGGAAAGTAGCATCTCACTTGTTATCTTTGTTGACACAGACCAGTAAGGTCATTATCAAATCAATCAATTTACCATAATTGCTTGTTAGTGTAAACGGTTTAATACAGATGTTTACCTTTATTAAATCAAATACAGTATACATATGTGATGTGTATATCTGTGTATAATGTATGATTTTGAAATCACGGATTAGTAAAATAAACTACAGGAATATTGAAAAATGTAATATGGAATAAAGCTAGGAAAAACGAAGTGCGAAAAACGAAAAACGAGAAGGAGAAGTAATAACGAAATAAAGCAAAGAACATCAATAGAAACAGACATACTAACATACATAGAACAAAAAAGACTAAAGTGGTATGGACATGTAAGAAGAACTAGCGACAGCAGATGGATAAAGAGAATAACCGAATGGAGCCCCATAGGAAGGAGGAAAAGAGGACGACCCCGAAAATCCTGGAGGAACGAAGTAGACGACGCCATGAGTAAGAGAGGACTAAACGATGGAGAATGGAACAACAGAGAGAGATGGAAACGGTTGAGCGAGGGAAGGCAGTGAATACTGTAGAATCCCTAAATATATATATATATATATATATATATATATATATATATATATATATATATATATATATATATATATATATATGTATATATATATATATATATATATATATATATATATATATATATATATATATATATATATAAAACGAAGTGCGTGAAAATAATTTAATTTGTTTTATGGTCAGTAAAAAGTGTGAACATAGACTTTAACTTTCATACCTATTCATTTTGTTAATTATAGCCTTGTATACATTGCAATATATGGTTTAGTTCACAGCCTAAATTATCAGTTGCATACCTACAGTTGCAATATTACCTATATATAGTTTTAAAAACCGCGACACCAAAAGTAGAAAGAAAAGGAAGAAGTATCATTTTTTCTTCTACATTTAACTCAATCAGAGCAGTCCGTCCCTGAATATGATTCTTTTATCATATGTAATAGTAAAAATTAAAATTTGTTATCACAATTGGCCAAAGTTATCACAAGGCCACGCGTATTGAAAAGACCGGCATCGGTCAGTGACCTATGATTATTATTGTAAATAAAATAATTATATTCCATTTTTTGCGTAATGTTTTATTCAAGTTTACCTTGAATGGATGTTTTTTATCGTTGGATAGTCGTGTTTAATGAACCAAATCTGAAAAGATCATGCAGATCCATCATATGAGCGTAAAAATTATATTAAATATTATTGTTAATTATTAATTTTAAAACTGTATTATGTTAATTATTAATATTTATTATGTAAATCCTATTTTTGTTTTTGGGCGCTTAAGGTACGTTTTTAACTCACTTTAAATATTCTTTTTTACATTTCAAATCATTTTCAGTTTTACCAGTTTTATTTGTATTTATGATTATTTTATACTTTTAATATCATCATTTGCAATTCTCATGTATTTTCGTACCCCTTTATTATTACAATTTCCTCTACTACTCTGACTTATTTTAATTTGTTTAGTACACTACTGAAGTGTCAATATTTTTCAAGGTCTGTGTTAAAAAAAGTAGAAAAGACCCACTCACTCACTGGTATGAGATCGTTTTGTTTACTTCTCTTTGGACCAACGGATGATGTAGAATGTTCTGTTAGTCTGACTTTCTATAGACTTTATTAGGTTTTATTGTTACTTATATATTTTTAATTTTGTTTCAGTAGTCTCTATTTTATCATTTTGATACGCGGGTTAAATGGGCCGGTGTACTCACTTTTTTCTCTATAAGGGTAGTGGATTGTCTGTTCAAGCCTCACATCAGTCTGACAAATTTTTTGTATGCGTCAGTACAAAATTCAAAAAGTAAATCTGCGTCTTTAAGTTTTAATCCGCGAGTGGGTGGAGTAAGCCAGTGGATGAATTATTGTACGATGGTAGATGGGGACTCTTGGCTCTGGGAACTCTCATTCATTAATACCTATTCGAAGACAGTAAAAAACCAGAGCGTTCATACATATGTACTAAAATTTCAGCTTTTGCATCTTTACACTTCGTTATATTTTCTTGATTTTGTTAATATATTTTTTTATTTTTGAAGTTTCCGGGAATAACCTTAGTTTTATTTATTTTTCGTGATTAAATTTTATACTAAACCTACCTTCCTGCCTTCATTAATTATTTGGTATTAATGAAAACTATTTATTCAAAAAATAATCTTCTTATTTTTGATTGAACATCAGAGAGAGCAAAGTGAAGTGAAAAATTTTAATAACGCTCTCTCGGAAATCAAACTGACAATATAAATGCAAGAAATAGAGAAATAACTGGAAGAATACCACAAGAATGAAGATCAAGCGTCCTAAACCCTTTCTTCAAAACGGGGGACTAATCGTACCCGGAAAATTACAGGGGAATTAATTTATTAAACACAACACTAAAATTAATAACCAAAGTGATAAAAAATAAACTGAATAAAATTAGAACACTAGCAGAAGAACAAGGTTTTAGTTCGGGAAGAGCATGCGGCGATGCTATATTTATAACGAGACAAGTGCAAGGGAAATCGTAAGAATACAACAAACTGGCAAATCTATGTTTCATTGACCTTGAAAAGGCATTTGACAGTGTCAAATTTTAGAACGTTATCCACTTATTGTACGTAATAGAAATACCTCTAGGAATAATCAAAACCATCGAAAATATCTACTAAAACAACACAATAAAAGTAAGTAGAAGAACTGACTGACCCAATGGAAATGGGATAAGAAAGGGAGATTCCCTGAGCCCTCTATTGGTCGGTCTAATCATGGATGAAATATTAAACCAAATGGGAGTACAACAACTTAAAATAATCTGCTATGCAGATGACGCAATACTACTCTCTTAAAGTGAATATGATTTACAACGTATGCTGCTCCAATTTAATATAACCGCCAAACAATTTAACATGTTAATTTCTTTACCAAGATGTAAATTGGAGCTGGAAGGTCAGATAATAGAACAAGTGATGAAGTTTAAATATCTAGGCATCACACTATCTAGCTACGGAAAGCTCGAAACAGAAGTGGAATATCAAGTGAATAAAGCAGACAGAGCCGCAGGCTGCCTGAACGAAACAACATGGAGAAATAAAAATATGGGGAAAGAAATGGAAGGCAGAATTTACAAGAAAGTCATCAGACCAATAATGACGTACGCGGCAGAAACACGACCTGACACAGAGATTACGAAAATAATGTTAGAAAAAGCAAAGATGAACACTCTTAGAAAAATTGATGGTAAGACACTATGGCACAGAGCTCGAAGTACAGATATACGATGTAGATGTAAGGTGGAGAACATCGAGAACTGGGTAAGGAATAGTAGAGTACAATATTACGATCATATAAGCCGGATGACAACAAATAGAGTTGTAAAGATGACAAGAGACGGTTTTCCAATAGGAAAACGATCAGTAGGAAGACCACAAAAACGATGGAACGACAACTTACTGGAGGCACATTGAAAAACAGACAGAATCATATCTATATAAAAATAAGGAGACAAATGTATTTGGAACATTATTTGATTAAATAATCTTATGTTAGCTAAAGTTTTCGGACTAAAGACGCATTGATTTGTTTGAAATCTATATCAGCTGATATAGATTTCAGAAGTATTTATAGAAGTCGATTTTTTTCATACTTAATCCAGAACAGTCGCAAATGGATGGAATACACTGTGTTTTGTTACGTGGTTTTTTGTACGAACTGTAGTTAAAATGTATTATAGATACACGAACTGACAGAATAATAAAAGAAATTGTATATTCACATATAGCTATCAGTTGTGAAAAGAATCGATTTCGTGGCATAGTGCGATTTCATGGGGATATTTCTAAAATAAATACCATAAAAATCTCACAATAAACAATTGTATTCTCGCTCTGGTGCCTTTTGATAGCAAGCTCGGTTAACCAAGTGAAGTTGCACTCGACAAGTCAAGGTTAAAATGCAATTTAACAACATTGTTCCCTGTACGTCATTGGCGTACTGCAAACACTATCTAGGTTTATGTAGTGTAAACGGTGTAGCGCAGACGCATCATAATTCAGCCAGTATATCTTCCTCGGTTATTATCATTCATTAAACTCTACTACAAACCTAAGTTTGTCACTGACACAAATACAGAAAACACGTAAGTCGATATCTAAAATGTAATTTCTTGCATACAAGAATTATAATTTTAAAAATTCATATGAACAAAAATGATATTTCTCTCTATCTCACAATAAAATTTATATCTAGAGTAAACAAATTTTATGGTATGGCCGGCATGGATAGATATCACCAAAAATTTATTTTTTGGTACTAGTGTTTCTTGTACAGCTGGTTCCTCAAAAAAACTGATACGACTCTTGTAAGATTTGATCATTTTGAGCAGTATATTTGATAGGTCTGACATCATATTATATTTATTATGACAGACAAATAATAAAATTTTGAATTCCTGCATTTTATAAAGAGTATATAAATGATAGTTTTTACATAAAAAGGATTGTTGAAACTCTCCAAAGAAAGTAAGGGCCTGGAAGACCAAAACTATACTAAATTTAGGTATGTAAAAATAAAATTAATATTTTGTAATATCTTTATCAGCATTGATAACAGCTTGTAGTCTTCGGTCCATCTGCGTGAAAGGAACTATGAAATTGTCTTTTTCAGAGAGCTCTTTCCAAACCTGTTGTATACCGTGCCACAGCTCTTCAGCATTTAGAGGTATAAAATTATGCCGATACAACCGTTTTATAACCCCCCACACATTCTCGATTGGGTTTAAATCTGGACTGTAGCTGGGCTGTGGTAAGGTTTCGATGGTGTTATTCTGGAACCACTGGTTTATTATATTTGCAGTGTGAACAGGACAATTATGTTGTTGGAGGATATAATTATTTTCTGGAAACAACTGTTCTACACTGGAAAACATGATGTTTTCTAGAATATTCAGATAAGTCTGCCCTACACACCTGCCATCAATACGCCATACCATTCCCATTACCATTGGTATGCTCGATATACTATTGCTCGATATTGCTCGATATCTATTGACATATAGAGGATTAAATATATTATTATCTGGTCTATACACCCCAATTTTGCCCTTTTTAGAAGATTGAAAAATTTTCTCATTTGTAAATATTACCCTGTCCCAAAAATCTTTATTTTGTAGCTGATGGTTTAAAGCAAATATAAGCTTGATTGCTTCTATTGTGGTGTAAGAGCTTGTTTTTTCTGCAGTTCGGTACCTAAGACGCGATGATTTAATTCTGTGCCAAGTTGTTGCCTTTTTTCCCGAAAACTGTGACATAATTCTTGTAGTTTTCGCATCTTCAAAAGGATTCTCTTCTAATCTCTCCAAAAGCAGAACCTTGCTTTCTTTCGAGAGTTTCTTGTTCTCTCCATATTTTATTAATATTAAAAACTGTTGTTCTGCTTACGTTAAAATGGTTCGCTGCGGCAGATAGTGACCAACTATCTTCTAATTTCGTTACAGTTCTTGCTTTTAGTTCTTTGCTAGCTTGTGGAGCCATTTTTTGAGGTTTAGGCACTAAAATATCTTCTATATCTACCATTTATAAAAACTAAATATTTAAATATAAAAAATATTTATCGTCAGTGCAAGTTTAAAAGTATACAAATTGAATTATTTTTTAATTTTATGAGTTCTTTAACTGCATGAGGGCCCTTTTTGTATTTCTGGGTGCTCCTCGTCATTCTTTGAGCTCTTGTCAGGGCGTGGTGACAGTCTAAATATTGTTAGTTTTCTGCCTCTATTGACTGCGATCCTGTGCCAGATGGTCGGCTTCATGTAAGGATTTTCCCACCAAAGTCTTCAGTTGGTCTGTCCATCTTGTTGAAGATCTTGGTATTCGACCTTTTACCTTTCCTTTTAATAAAAATAGTTTCATAGTCCCCATTCTTCTGACTATGTGGCCGATGTAGTGTAGGTATGCTCGTTTCACTTTTTTTATAGCCTGGCTTTTATATTAAGCTTTTCACCAATTGACAGGTTGGTTCAGTATTCTGTCCAGAACACAAAGTCTAGACCCACATTTCGAAAGCTTTTGATCTTACTTTTATTGGTTTCTTTACTCTTGATATCTGAAAAGGTATCGTATTTGTTGGTTATCATATACAAAAAAGTATACAAATCTTTTTAGATCCGTCTATAAGTCCGAATTATTTGCCTATCTTGTTTAGCCGTTTAACGATGGGAGTCATTTCAGCAGACTTCGTTTGCTACTATCATAAGTGTGTCATATGCGTATCGCAGGTTACTTATTTTTCTGCTTCCTCTAGTGATTCCTTTATCCCATTCGTCTATTAGTTTTCTCATTATTTATTCAGAATACATGTTGTATAATAATGGTGATGGTATGCAGCCTTGTGACCTGTCTTGTCTAGTTCCTTTTTATGCTTTGAACGCATTTGACTGTATTCCGTATACTCTTTTGCTGAGTTCTATCTTACAGATTACTTATTAGGTTAACTATTTGGTTATGCACTCATATGTATGTATCGCATTATACTCCAAAGTGAATCCCATTTTACTGAATCTAAATCCTTTGTGTAATCCACAAAACAGAGCAAGCAGCATCGGTATATTGTATTTTCCTGGGATAATCTCTGGGAGTTTATCTCTTAGCCGTGCATTGATTATGTATGTAGCAGAATTTCTGGATTACAATGTTATTAATATGTCTATGTTGTCATTTATATTGTCATTATCGATAGGCAGCTTGAAAATTCTTAGAAATTGATGAAGAAGAACTAAATTTTGTGATCAAATATTGTTTAAACTACGTTCTCTAAATAACTGTAGTAATATGCATCTATATGGGACTGTTTCATGGAGACTTATGCTGCACACACTGAACCGTACTAGTTTTTCATTCTGTTTTTAAATATAGGAAAGTTTCCTAGAACAGGGGTTTCCAAACTGGGGCCGTGAGGACATGTCAGGGGGTGCGCGAGACAAGTCGAAAATTAAATTAAATTTTTAAAATTAAATTCTAAATATAACCATGGTGTTTAGAAAATTAAAACAAACCACTTTCACATCTGACTTTACACATAGATTTGAAATCGAATGCTTGAAAGAATGGAATGTGAGCAGTTCAATGTGACAAAGCGGGCATTTGACAACCGATCGTTTTCAAGCACTGCCTTCCTCCTTCCCTTCCCCCACCAGACGCAGGCCAGCTAACCGCAGTTAATCAATTCAATCAATTGTAATTGTGACTCAGTGTTTGAGATACCTCGGCCTAGTCTGCACGTATTCTTGCATTATAAAAACCTACGTATTGTGAAATTTTTATTGTCGTAGTTGAATTTCATTGATTTCGTTGATTTGAGTGAGAGAAGGTATTGTAGTCAAGATGAGCTCAGCAAAGAAATGCAAGTATAATGATGATTATATCAAATATGGGTTTATTTGTATGTGTAAAGGTAATGTCGAACATCCTCAGTGTGTAATTTACTATGAAGTATTAAGCAATGATGCAATGAGACCTAATCGTCTTGTGAGACATTTGTCATCCAAACATAACTCTTTTAAGAAGAAACCAAAGGAATTTTTTGCTATAAAATTTGAAAAATTTAAAACGCATGAAGTTGGTTAGTACTGGTTCTACGGCTCAGTCATCTGAAAAAGTGCTTGAAGCTTCATATGAGCTATCACTTCTGATTGCCAAAGAAAAGAAGAGCCATATTATTGGAGAGATGCTTGTTAAACCGTGTTTGTAAAAGGCAGCTGATAATATTCTTGGAATGCAGAGTAAGCAAAAGTTGTCTCAAATACCTCTTTCTGACAATACTGTGAAACGTCGCATTGATGATAGTCGAAGACATACAAAACCAGGTAGTTGATGCAGTAAAACAATCGCCATTTTTTGCTTTTCAGCTAGACGAGAGTACAGCCATAGCACAATGTTCTCAGTTAATTGTTTATATTCGGTATATTAAAAACAAAAAAATTAAAGCAGAGCTACTCTTTTGTACAGAGTTAGAGACCACGACAAAGCTATTGATTTTATGAAAGCAGTGTCAGACTTTTTTGACAAACATGAACTCTCTTGGCAAAAAATGATCGGTGTATGTACGGATGGCGCTCCTTCAATGCTTGGTTCCCGCTCAGGATTTGTACACTTAGTAAGAGCTGAAAAATGCTGATGTGACTGGGATACATTGTGTTATACATCGACAAGCCTTGGCAACAAAAACTCTTTCAAATGCACTGAATGCTGTCTTAAAGTCGTGTATTAAAGTAGTGAATTACATAAACAACAGAGCGTTGAATACACGACTGTTTAAAACTCTTTGTGAAGATTTAGGGAGTGATCACAAAACAATGCTCTTCTTCTTCTCATTGCGCCGTCTCCTTTCGAAGGTTGGCGATCCAAATGGCAATTGTAGTTTTGGAAACTGCTGCGCGAAAGATCTCTGCGGATGAGCGGTCGAACCATCTCCTCAGGTCTTTCAGCCACGAGTTCTGGCGTATTCCTACTGATCTTTTGCCCTGTACTTTTCCTTCCAGTATAACTTGAAGTAATTCATATCTTTCGCCTCTCAGCCTCTCAGCACTCAATGCAAACAATGCTATTTCATACAGAAGCACGATGGCTCTCAAAAGGAAACATGTTGGCAAGCTGATCTGGCCTATCTGACCTTCGAGATGAAGTAATCACCTTCTTGGAAGAGCAGAAGCAAAATGAACTAAGCGTGGTCTTCAAAAAACATTGTACCCAAGTAATATTAGCTTATTTGCTAGACATCTTTAACTCGTTGAACAGCCTTAACCTAAAACTGCAGGGTGGAGACTAAAATATGGTTACTCATCGTGATGCGATTAAGATTTATATTGAGAAATTGCAACTTTGGAGTCGTAAAATATCAGCAAACCCCTGTAATTATTAGAGTTTCCCTAAAGTAGAGTCAATCTCAGAAGAAACACGCTTTAAAGATAAGGGATCAAGTTTGAAAATCCAAATATCAAACCAGAATATTCAGAATGTCAATTGATCCATTCCATGTTAACATAGACTCCTTGCCTGAATCACTTCAAGAAGATGCTTTGCAAATAAAACATTATTCGTCTGCCAAATACAACTTTGATAGAATGGACAAACCTTCATTTTGGTTAAAATATTTCAAAGTGTATCCTAGTGCCACACGGAAAGCTCTTCGTTTATATTTGCCTCAGCCACGAATAGGCATCTATATTTCTTTTATTAATAATTTTTTTTATATTAAAATAATAAAATTTATATTAAATAAAATAAGTATTTTATGCCAGTATAAATAAATTTTTTGTTTTCTATGTAATACTTATTTGTTTTTATATTGTTGCTAGGCCCATAAAATGTATTGTTAAGGGTTGGGGGGGGGGGAGGCGAGAAACTTTCATTTCAACAAAAGGGGGCGTAGTACAAAGTTTGAGAACCCTTATCCTAGAAAATAACTACGCAATAGTAAAATAAAAATTAAAACTAGACGTTTAATTTTTATGTTTATCTATATTATTATATTTATAACATAAATCATTACTTTGCATCAGTTTAAATTTATTTTTAAAAACAAACTAAGAGTTTAGAGTAGGTGAAGCGTTTGCTATAAATATTAATAAATAAATAAATAAATTTTAAAGAAAGTTTTTTGTAATGTTGTAAACGTTATACATATAATATAAATACATATATATCGATAAAAGAAGTACGACCGTTAATCTAATATAAATAAGGATCACTCGAAGAGTGGTGGGTTTTTCGGTCAAAAGGTGGAGGAAAAAGATAAAGAAGTTGGCTACTTCATCTATTTATTTAAAGACGTTTTGCTCTCTAATCAGAAAGCGTCATTAGTTCATCTAAAAAGCACAAAATGAAAAACCAAACATCCATTGAAAAGTCTAAAAAAGCCATCTATATATATATATATATATATATATATATATATATATATATATATATATATATATATATATATATAATGGCCTTAATTACTGTTAACTGTTACACTCATAATTATAAAGCTATAATTACTATAATTAGTTCGTAAGAGAAATAAAAATATCTGCTGGTAGTATTAACGTGGTGTTATCATAAATACACCAATTTTCTTTTGTTTTGTCTTTGATTACAAAAAACGAGTTTCATGTTTAACGAAAATGTTCTATAAAGTAAAGCGTTATTCCTAAAGACCGAGAAACGTAATTTTCTGATAGAAAAATAAATCAGTTTTTTCCACTCTGAATAGCAAAAAGAAAACCAGCAAGCATGTTATTCATAAGTCAAGGTAGCAATTAGCGATGTCTTATCGATAAGTGTTAACGAGTTGAAAACAAGAATGAGGTCGTTCAAGTTGGAGGTTAGAAGACGTCAAAAACACAGCAAAATGATTTGTTCTCGTATAAGCAATTTAAACAATGCACTGATCGTGTATTTAAAATATTTATTTGTAAAATATGTGTACTTAAACCGGCGGGCGTAATTTCGGCCGGTAATCCCTTGGCCTACCTGCATAAATCAAGGGGTACCATTTATGACAGGGGTAATTTCGGCCGAGGGGTTGATGTTTACGATGAGATTAAAATATTGGTAATTACGCTTCATAGTTTTTGTAAAATATTAATTGTGTATTTATTTGGAAATACCTAATCCTGTGTACCTGTCGGAAATACCTTTAATTTACTTATCTCTTTATTCTAATAACTATGTTGTACCTACTTAAGATTATTCCTTTAAATGTATAAAATTCACAAATAACAGGTATAAAATTATTATAGCTAGTCAGTATTATAACTTATCTTGAAGCTTTCTATCTAACTAGTCGATAGAAAGCATAAAATATATTATTTGTATACGATGGCATCTGTTTCAGTAATTAAGAGTTCACGCGGTTGTGACTTACTAGTTGTAGAAAAGTTTCAGTTTTGTAAACAGGACGTATTAAAAAGTGGTGAAGTACGTTGGAGGTGTATAAAGAAAAATTTAAGATGTTTAGCCAAACTGTACACTGTTGGTGCGGAATACACAGTTACTAGAAGTGAATTAATCCACAACCACGAGTCCGATGAAACTACGTTGGAGAGAAAAATAGTGACGACTTCATGCAAGCGCAAAGCTGAGGAAGACATATCGGAGAAACCTTCAAAAATTATTAAAAGCGTTCTTTCAAATCATTTGCCAGAGAATTTGTCATCGATAGATGTCAGTCTAATAAGAAGAAATTTGTACAACAGCCGCCGTAAGCTCTTACCAGCCCTGCCTAAGGATATTCACGATGTACATTCTGTACTCGATAGTTATGGACCGAAAACCACAACAGGTGAAAATTTTTTGTTTATTAACAGCACAGCTGATAATATCATTGTTTTTTCTTGCCATACAAATATAATAAGTTTATGTAAAATGAAAGATTTTTACATGGATGGCACATTTTCTTATTGTACAAAATATTTTTATCAGTTATTTACCATCCATGGACTGGAAAATGGGCATTATGTTCCTCTTTTGTATTGTCTGTTGCCCAATAAGACCAGTGACACATATATGAGACTTTTTCTGTTGGTAAAATCTAAAATTTTTGAACTTTATAATATTGTTTTTGAACCGAAGGAGGTATTTGTGGATTTTGAAATCGCAATTCATAACGCATTAAAAGTTGTCTTTCCCAAAACCAAACTAAATGGTTGTAGATTCCACTTGCACCAGGCGTGGTATAGGAAAATACAATCATTAGGGTTAACCCAAATGTATAAAGATAAAAACTGCGAGGAAAGCAAATGGCTTACTCATACTTTTGGGCTAACTTATTTAGACCCCTCTGAAGTTGAAGATTGTTTCATATTTGATCTCATGTCATACAAACCGGACCATAAACTTATAGATAAATACGCAGACTATTTATTAGAAAACTACATAGCGCCAGAATCTCATTTTCCACCAAATATATGGGCATATGAAAACCCATCAATTAAAAGAACCACAAATGCCTGCGAATCATTCCATTCGCACTTTAATTCTAGTTTTTATTCAAGTCACCCTTCTATATTTATTTTTATAGAAAAATTAAAAGATTGTCAGATCGATGCATATTTAAAAATAAAAAATTTAAATATTCCAGCAAAAATTAAAGACAAACAAGTAAAAAACAAACTAAAATTTATCGAAAACATGGTAAATATGCTTCGATCTGACAATATTTCTAGAATTAATTTCGTTAAATCTGTATCACATCAAAACGTTTTTTAAAAATTTATAGTTTACTTAATTTATAGAAATAAGTTGATGTAATAATTTTATTGAAATAAAGAAATATTTTAATATAAAGCATTCTGTTATTTTATTTGATTTGCGGCCGAAAATACCTATGAGATAAGGAAGCAACTTAAAACCTCCGGCCGAATTTACCTACCGGCTTTTAGTACCTGCTCTTTTTCCGGCCGAAATTACGTCCGCCCACTTAAACTATAGCGATCGGAGATTAAAACAGTAGAAATCAAGGAAAAGTAAGAAGATTTTATTTAGCTCATAATTAGATGAACTAGAAGTCATTTTAAAAATAGGCACTGGCTGACATTGCAGATGAATTTTTTTGACATTTCTAGAATAATGTATTGGTTAATTTAAACAATACGCAATAATATATTGTAGCAACACAAAGGCTGGAGATGTCCGGGGAACACAAAATGAACGATTATGACGTGGTTCTTCGGATATTTTCTTTGTTACAGAAAATAAAGTAACATTGGGGAGAAAGCAAAAAAAATAATAAAAGATAATAGCTAATAAAGCTAAACCAAAAATATTAAATGAACAGAACAAATAAACAAATTACAATCTTATTGCCGAAAGTGCGCCACCGAAACATCTAATAGGTTTCTCAACTACCATTCTTGTCATCCTTTCAAATATAAATTAAACCTAATTAAAGCTTTAAGCTGTAGGCTAAATAGACTGACACATCCGGTTAATCGAAGGGAATCCCTTCAATTACTTAGAAATATTCTAATTGAGAATTCCTATCCATCCTCCCTCATTAATAAATACCTTTAAAGCTATGGTTCCTCTTTAAATGACAAACCCAATGGTGACCAACTTAGAATAATATCAAATAATTCCATTAATAACACTGTTCTGCCTAATACTGTACTTGGGACTCCAACCACCCATTACTCATCTCTACCTTATTTTCCTCAAGTTACTGAAAAACTTCTTAAACTGTACAAACAGAATAACGTACCTGTTAAAATTGCTGTTAAGAATGCTAAGACTGTCAGAAATTTGTTTTCTAAAACAAAAACACCCTTGTCCCTTCTGGAACAAGTAAATGCCATCTATCATACACCTTGTGCTGAGTGTGATTCATGCTGCATCGGGCAGACAGGGAGATCACTGAGAGGGCGTCTTACGACACACCGTAGTGATATCAACTTATCTAAGCATACTTGTGCTCTTGCTCAGCATGCTATTAACACTAAACACAAAGTGGACTTTAATGAAGTTAAGATTCTTGGCAATGAACGCAATCTCGTTAAAAGGCAGTTTTTGAAAATGTGTTCAATACTTAAACACCCTAACGCTCTTAATAAGAGAACGGACATTAGTAACTTGAGCCAAATTTATCATACATTAATATTGCAGAATTAGGCTTAATATGTTGTTTACTTTAAAATTGTCCCCTAAGGTGTATGTTTTATCATATTTTCATATTAAATAATTTCAAATAAAAATAAAATAAAATATTTTCTTACTTTATTTAACTTAGATTCAATCAACTTACATTTTATTGATTATTTTGTCAATGTTACATTTACATATGAGAAATAATTGTTTCTGATCAAATAGTTTAAAATTTTAATTAAAATTGATTCATAGAATCTTTATTAGTCTCAGTTTCAAATGTTATGAACCTTGGATTGTTGGAAGTTGAGTCAATTTTCACCTGTTGGCTGGCTATTCAGCCACAACGTAGACTATTTCAATACGCCTTGCTGTTCTGTCATATTTTGACCTCAAGGCCACTGTCTTTTCTCGTTGTTTGGCGTGGATTCTACTTGTTGCTTCCAATTAACCGGCAGCAGCTAAGAAGCTAAGAGTGGTAACCTCATTATATTTTTAAATATCACTATATTTCAACCTTAATCAATTTAATAATGTTACCTAAAGTTAAAATTCAATTTAACTAATAATATACTGTTGGAAGTGCATCTTATAATCTTTTTAGTTCTCTGCAAATTAATGTTTTTTACTTAAGTTTTTTACTTATTTTTTATATACATGTACAATTAGCACATGTTCTTTTGCTGTGCTAAGTTTGAGTTAATTTGTAAACTGTATTTAGTTTCAATTAATTGTTTATACAACATAATCTTATAATGTCCATTGTCGTAAGCTTCTTTACATGTTTAATATCATTGGCTGCTACATATCTTTTTGAGGTAACACACTTATAATAACTTTTCTATGGATGTTTGGTTTTTCATATTGTTCTTTTTAGATGAACTGATGATGCTTTCTGATTAGAAAGCGAAACGTCTTCAATAAATAGATGAAGTAACCACCTTCTTTGTCTTTTTTCTCCACCTTTTGGCCGAAAAACCCACCACTCTTCGAGTGATCCTTAATTTATATATACATATATATATATATATATATATATATATATATATATATATATATATATATATTAGCAAAGAAAAAAGCAAAGATACATAATACAAAGCAAAGAAAGCAAAAGTTTTTTATCAGATTAGATGTATCTGAGATGAAAATAGTAAAATACTAATTAATGAAAAGGATGTCCAAAAGAGATGGAAAAAATACTTTAACAGGTTGTACAAACTACAGGGGCATAAAACTACTTAGTCACACCATGAAAATATGGGAGAGAGTTATTGACAGACTTATATGCGAAGAAACGGAAATATCCCATAACCAGTTTGGCTTTATGCAAATGCAAGGCAGATCAACAACAGACGTAATTTTCATTATAAGACAGTTGATCGAAAAATACATGAATAAAGAAACAAACGCTCATATGGTATTCATTGATCTTGAGGAAGCATATGATAGAGTTCCTCGGGAGATTCTGTGGTGGGCACTTACTAAGAAAGGAGTCCCCGGTGAGTATGTAAAGATTGTGAGAGACATGTATGAAGGAGTAACAACTAGTGTTAGGACAGCTGTGGGAGAGACTGATAAATTTCATGTGAAAGTAGGATTGTACCAAGGCTCGGTGCTTAGTCCTTATTAATTTATTCTCATTAGTTCTGGATCAAATAACAGCGAAATTACAGGGTAATATACCGTGGTGCTTAACGTATGCTGATGATGATGATGTTGTGTTAGTACGAAATAGTGAAAGCGACTTAGAGGGTGTAAAACATTTTTTAAGCAAATATTTTTATTTCTACATAATAATAATAAAATTTTAATCGACCATGAAGCGAATCCGTTAAGAATTAGACCTCTATCTTTTTTACAAAAAAATTCTGGCCCTGCAAAATTTAAAATCGTTTAAGAATTTTCATAAACAATTTAACGTATTTATAAAATTCGTAATATAAAATTTATAATTAAAAGGGTTGAAATATAATGCTTTGCACACACAAAAGGGAATTTTTACAACAGTTATTTCAAAAACTAAAAATTGAGATAAATTGACATTTTTGGACCTTCAATCATTAATTTTGCATAAACTATTGAGTCACATTTAATTAATTAAAGCCTTTTTATGTAGTTTCATAGTATTGTACATATTTTACTCTAAAGTGTTGATTTGATACAATAAAAATAGTCAAAAAACACCATTTTGCACATTAAAAGTGTCAAAAAAAAAATTATAACTCACAGTTTTGAGTTGAAAACACTTGGAGGTTACTGCCGGCATTGCCCTTCATAACGCTGTGTTGGTTTCAAAAATTCACTAATTAATGAATTCATTTTTGTCTACAGCTTGGACTATAAAGATGTTGGTAGGTCTTGGTGTAAAATAACTGCGAAATAGACTTATGGCTCTATATTATATCCTCCAATCTTGATAATTTAAAATGCATCCTTAGTGATATTTCAACAGAGAAAAGAGTAATAATTGAAGGTGAATTTAATGCACATGTGAATAGATTTGAGAGAGGTTATAAAACAATACATGAAGAAATAGTTTTGATACAAAAGATGATAGGCTTGTATTGGCGATAGCAGTAGATAAGACAATATTGTTAACAATTGTAAACACATTCCTATAAAAGAAGGAAATCCGAATTATATTTAAATGTGGATAATAGCAGTCTCAAGTAGATTACGTTATCACAAGAGCAGATAGGGATTAATATAAAGTTTCCTTCTCTCTATAATAAAAGCTTTTCATATCTACTTTAACATTTAAAAAATTTAACATTTAAGACATGTAAAAGTCAGGGTCAGACATTTTGTCATGATTCTTCTGTCCTTCTGTCTGCTGTCTTAATGTTATGTTTTATATATATTTTTTGTATTTTGTAGGTGATTTGTCATGTCTTACTGTACTATTACAGTTTGTGATTTAATTTTAATGTGTAAGTCTGTCAAGAATATCTCATCAATCAACAAATTTAAGTCAAGTTCGGTTTTCTTGTACGTTTATTTTGAAGAAACATAGCAACCCTATAATTATCATTTTGTGTAGGAGGTAGTGAGTTATACTCACGCACACTTCTTGTAATCTTCAACTCAGCACTTATGGGTGGTCTATACGTTAATTTGAGAAACGAAAAAATTACTGGTAGCGATTGTTTTCACTTCAGCACGTCACGAAACTGACGGTAAATCGATCACTAACGATAGGAAGAATGACCAACCAGCCTAGAACGATGTCAAATTTACGGTCAGACTTTAATCAGGTACGTCGTTATAGTATTAGAGAGGTATTTCGTTGAAGGAAGATGATTGTCGTCATTATCAAACACAAAGCCAGTAATCTTGATTTGTGATCATCTAGTTACTTTTATAAAAATATGTGATCATCAAATTAGGAAAGAATATTATTTATAAGTATATACGCACAAATTAAACTTTGTTCCATAGGAGTTGTTACTCGAAAATTATTGTAATATAGATTAACCTAAATATATAGATCTATTTCACATTTTTCCGTCGTCAGTTTTCGAATGTAGGTATTTTCTTCTTGTCTCTTTCATTTGCCCTATTTAGTCGAAAATTATTGTAACACAAATTAATCTACAAGTATTTTTTGCATACCTATTTTTCATTCCTATACTCTCCCTCACCTTCACAATCATCATTACTCTTTCTCACCCCTCTCACTCTTATCCCCTCTGTTACTCAAACCGTATCTACATCTTTGTCTCTCTCTGTCCCTCCCTCCATCTATATATTGCACTGTTTTTATTTTTTAAATATATTTTGTCTTTAATTTTATAGTTATTTTAGGCTTTTACCAAACAACATAATCCCTCATCATCACTCTTTCTCACCCCTCTCACTCTTATCCCCTCTGTTACTCAATCCGTATCTACATCTTTGTCTCTCTCTATGCCTCCCTCCATCTATATATTGCACTGTTTTTATTTTTTAAATTTATTTTGTCTTTAATTTTATAGTTATTTTAGTCTTTTACACGCTTGAACCAAACAACATAACTGGTCAACAAAAAACGCAAGCTGGAACACTTCGGTCACATTATGTGATACTCTGAAAAATATGAATATTTTACATCTGATCATTCAGGAAAAGATCCAAGGTAAACGTGGTCCTTATAGAAGAAGAACATCATCAAAATTGACTCACGATAGCGAATATGGTAGCCAACATGATCCAATGATCGATAACGGTGATGGAACTAGAAGAAGAAGTCTTTTAACACTTATTTAAATTTATTTACACTAACACTAAAAACAAAATCGTATATTATTTTATTTAAATAATGGGCTTTCAACTCATAGTCAAAAAAAAATGAAATAAGAGGACGAACAAAAGTTACAGATGTAATCCAAAAGATTGCCATGTTAAAATGGAACTGGGCAGGACACATAGGAAGAATGGAAGACAATCGTAAGACGAAGCGAATTATTGAATGGTGACCAAGAGCAAACAAGAGAAGTAGAGGCAAACCTCAAACCAGATGGACTGATGATATCAATCGAATGGCTGGTCACGAATTGATGAAAAAAAACAAAAAAACAGAAATGAATGACGATATTATTTTATTACTTAACAATACAAATTTCTATCTTGGACTAACTCTAAAATCTAAATTGTTCTCTAGGAAATCTTCTTGATCCAAAACGTAGAAACCTGATGACGTCAGCACCGTTTACTTGAAATCTCAACCCGTTGATAGTAGTTTCTAGACAGCCGCCGGTCGTTGTACGCCACCTGATGTTCGATCATAGGCTAAACGCTGACGTAACAGTATCACTGTCTCTCTCTCTCTCTCTCTCTCTCTCTCTCTCTCTCTATATATATATATATATATATATATATATATATATATATATCTCTTTGCGTCTATTCCTCTAATGGAGTACTGGGCGCTTTGGGTATGTTAGCCGAAGTTATTGATCGGACTTCATTCTTTTTAATCTTTTCAGGTATTTTCCAATATTCTTTGCATCTAGTTATGTTTTTTATTTTTTCTTTACGGATTCCCCTTCCTTAATGACCTGAGAATATGCGGACAGAACTCTAAACTAAGTGGATTGGACTGAGTACATTAATTATAGGTTTGTTAATTAAACATGACACACATGCACAAACATAAAATACATATATACACAGGCCCACATAGACCATGCTCAGTAGGCAAATCACAAGGCAGCCGCAGTACAACTGGCTTATAATACGGTCAGATTTATTATTCGACTATAGCAGTCTCCAACACCGCAAAGAGTTGACGAAGTCTGACTGATTATAGTCTGGCGCTTTTGATATTATTCTGTTAAACTGTTCCACCACCTCTGCCTATTTTCCAGTTATTCAATTGTATTTTATTTCTTGGTTTTTTTTATATTAAATTTACGTTATTTTGTAATGTCTAATCTTTAAAACCTATCGTATGAAATTTTGATTTTAAGTTCTGGCAATAAATATGAGGCATTTGAAGCATGCCTAAAAATGCTGAATTTAAACTTTCAAATTAGAAACGATCTAAAACGTTTAAAACTGCGTCCTTTCGACAGTACATGTTTCGAAACTACACAAGTTTAGTTACAAAGTCAACCCCACGCCGTCTTCGTGGAAACGTTTCCCATTAACGCCGGCTCCACACATGGGGGCCAACGTTGGCCATAACAGCATTCGTCCAATGTGTTTACAGACAAAACTGTGTTGGAGCCAATGTTGGCGCCAACGTTTTTATGACTTGTTCCAACGTTGGGAGTTTTTCGTGGACTGTCGGTTTTTGCGTACACATCAAAGGTATTGGCGCCAATATTGGTGTTGCCGTTGATGCCGGCCACACATTGGCGCTACAGCAGTGTTCCAATCGGCGTATAATTATGCTATTTGCGCATAATTTAGTTGTTGTCGCGTAATATTCGCATCCTGCATAAAATTAGGTACCTAATTTTGCACAATCTAGCAAAGCAAAAGAAAATAAACGGATGATAAGCCACAGTTTATAAAAAGAGTCCTCGTCGACTTTTTTCTTTTAAAACACTTGTGCTGCCATTTTACACAGCATTCGTTTTAGAAAATAAAAATTTCTTTATCGAAGAAAATTTCCATTTCATAACGACATTAAAAAACAAATTTACAACATGTAAAAATCGATCTTCGGCCACCTGAGTCACCTCCATTAAGTAGAATTAACACTCCGATACATGTCGATGGTCTATCAGAACTGGGTTTATGCTCAAAAGGCTATTTCTTACATGAATAAATAATATACCTATCTGGTTTTTCAGTACCTTTCAGGCACCAAAAAAAAAATGTATTTATCAAAATATTTTACAAAAAAATATGCTTTTAATTTTAAAATATAGATCATTTTGTCCTAATAGACCACTGTCGTATGGTCATGTAACTTTTAAAATATGTACTTCCATATATCGGCTGTGGATTAAAGTCACGTTTGATACAGAATATAGCCAAAATAGCAGGCTAAGAAATTTGGGAATTGAGTTAATAAAAAAATAAATGGGATTTAGAGCCTCGACGTCAGGTTTACACTCTATATTAACTAGTAGCTTTAAGTAACGCTGTAGACAAACTGACATAAAATTCGTCTTTTTTGTAGCAAAATATAATCATATGCACTCATTATCACGACAGTCGCAGCCGCTGCAATTTCCATGTCGGACATGATGACGTTAGCTCTAGAGGGAACAGACTGATACCAGCGCAATACGCAACCCAATGTGTGGATTCCTCACCGAACGTGGGAACACAGTTGACCCAACGTTGGCGCCAACGTTGAATCCCATGTGTGGAGCCGGCCTAACGTGAGATTGTTTGTAATGTGGAAGTTCCAGCGTTTGTGGGCTAGTTACCAATGCCCCACATTTATTGCCAAAACCCAAAATCGAAATTTCATGTTATAGGTTTTTAAGATTAACCTCTGACAATGGAAATTTCACAGCGACCGGTCAATGGAAGTGATAAATTTTATTGATGTCATGAGCATCATAAAAAATGGTAAAATTCGCTTACATTTATTTATTTAACAGATTGATATCTGTTTATTAGTATTTTCAGCTGAACTGGTAAAAGAAATTTTTTAGTCTTGCTAATTTGAGCCTTTAAATGAGTGCGCAGTATTACTGTACTACTTTCCTCTTTTAAGGGGTATCTCTAATAATTTATCATGAAGATGTCTAAATTTTTAGATTATATTTTATGTCTGTTAAATATTGGTGTTTATTGTGTATTTCAGTGTTATATGCTTTTTGAGTTACATGCCTTTCACTCCTCTACTATTTCTTAATAAATTTAAAAAAATGTAATATACAAACATCGGTTGGGCGACTTTACTTAATATATTCCAAATCTTCCTAAACATTTTTACAGACGTAAATAAACAGAAATCTTGTTCAGCTCTTGAAAGTTGTTTATTAAATAAAAACTTGCTCGGCCTACTCTGATCGACTACTTTTGTTTTCAACCTGTTCGGTTGGTCTCGAGTCTCGCTCTGATGGAGCAAGGCGCCGGTACCATTATAATACTCGTCGTGACGTCACTAACTCGCTCTTCTTTCTGCTAAATAATGGTACCGAGACGATTCTTCTAGATTTGTTCGTTTCTAATGGTACACTTACTGCTACGGTAAGTTTTAGGAATTGGTAGTTTGTACTGTACTTTAAGAATCTTTAGGAGAAAAAGAAATAGAATTTATAAAAATACATACCACCAAAAGCATACATTTTTCTCAATCATTGTTAAAAAATTAAAAGTTGCAGTAAAAAACATATTTGAAACTTTCAAAATGTGAATTAGGAATATTTCAAAACTATTATGTGTATTCAACAAACTGTAAACATTAATGTATTACAGGTAACTCTTTGATTCCTATTTTTGGACATAGGCCTCTCCCAACTCCTTCTATCGATCTCTATCCTGAGTGTTGCTCAGGATGAAACATACTTCCAAGTTGATCCGGCTATTTTTTTATGTCGCCTACCCATCTCATATTTGTTCTTCCTTTTGGTCGTCTACTTTTGTAAGGTCTCCAATGTTGTATTGTGGCATTCCAACGTTGGTCTTTTTGTCTAGCAGTGTGACCTGCGAAGCTCCATTTGCATTTGAAACAAAATAAAACATGTAATTTTCATTACAATTATGGTTCGATGGCCTTTTAAAAAATATCTAGGTTTAATAGGCCAGAAGAAATTATTTTGAGAGATTGGAAATCTTTTGCCATAATTTATTACAGTTACCTCAATCTTATTAGAGTGTCTTTGATTACTGTTTGTTGTACCAGAATAAAATATATTATGAAAGTTTATTTTATATGTTGCAATAAACTGTCACAATTAGAATTTGAATTGAGTTTTTAAATATTGTGTGAATTTCATTTACTGTGTTTCTTATTTCTTTTTAATTTTATTACTTTATATGCTAATCATCATACTAAGCAGGCGTAAAAAGAATAGTCTGCAGAATAAAACTTCCCCTATAAAAAAATAGAAGAAAAATTTATAGCTGACAAAATTTTTATCAAATACTGATAGTGGAAACACAAATTAGCAAAAACCTTTCATCCAAATAAAGCTTTACTAATTTTGCAATATTTATTACTATAACAACCAATATATCAATTCCATTTCAATAGTTAACCATAATAAATACACAACTGTGACCCACTTCCGCAGGTCACTGTTGGTTGAATTAATCTATTTCTCTACTCAGTTCTCTACCCCTCTCACTCTACTGAAGATCAATAACCGAGAGGGATGGCCGAGCTCTTTAACGGCCTTGGCCTAGTGCAGGTGTAGGGGTAACAACCCCCGAGAAAACTAAAGAAGGGTAAACCGTCATAATCTGCCTTCACTTCTGTCGGCATTTTGGAACATCATCTGCTTATAGTCTAGGGCTTAATATAAATGCCTTAAAATATAAATTTACATAATTATTAAAGTATTTTATTTAGCTAATTCTATTACTTTACTATATAGTTTTTCGTTATATACGTTTTTCTACAACTTGATTATAACAAGTGATTATTTTTTACACAATAAAATCACACATCAAAAAGATGAAAATGAAACAATTATTATAGTACATACAAAGGATTTTTTAATCAAAAAAATAGAATCTGCCGAAATCACGATCAAGAAGCAAACAGCAAATCTCTCTCTTTCAAAAACAGCTTTAAAGTAATAAAAATAACGTCAAACATTGTAGCATTTTGTTGTCAACCTGGAAAATTTTTGTATACTTTTATCGTTCATATAATTGGATTGGATTTCTTCAATGTCCTGATCCTATAGGTCTCTTACATAGAATTTGATAATGCTCTCCCAAGAACTTTTTTTTATTACATCTCGAATGTACCATACTGATGACGACCAATGAGTCAGAAATGCGTATTTACGATTGTAATGTATGGTATGTTATATATTACATAAATATTTAAAAAATGGCCTAGACTATACTTTGAATTGACTAGTTTACCTTTTTTAGAGCCATCAGGTAATGGACAAGGGTGTATTTGAATAACAAGGGTTTTTTATTTATGAATTTAAGGGTTAGGTAATATGGTATGTGTGTTTTCCGTATTTTTCATTCACCGGTTGCCGTAGGGAAGATTTAGAAGCAAAACCAACACAAACTAATGGAAACGGTTACATTAATACAGGATGTTTATTAAACAAAATAGGTCAAAAGGGTAACATAAAACAACATATGGTAAATGATATCATTAATAACTGAAAAAAATAAACCTGACCTCTACGGTTTCAGAAACACTCACAATATTTTTAATGCTGGTAAAGTTGTTCTTAGCTTTAAATTAAAATTAATGAGTTTAAAATATACTAAATAAAATTAGTAATGACAGATATTGTTTGGGCCCATTATAGTTTAATGTGATGGATAAAATAAAATAATGCAATAATCTGGAATGCATACATGCACAATAGAGAAATAAATTTATCTATATATGTGCGGTGGTCCTACAGGTTTTTTGCCACATCTCGCAGAGATCAATGAAATGAGCAACACCGAGTTGCAAAGTCTCTTGCCATCCCTACTGCGTATCCATAGGTCGATTCGATACACCAGCTTATTTTTAATTTAAGTCGCAGATCCATTTGGATTTTATACTGCTATATTAGACATTTTGTTGTATGGTCAGGGTTTTGAACAATTGATCCATTAGATCACTCACAGTGAAGTGAGTGCGATTCGTCTGCTTGGTCCGCTTGGCTATCTTACCAATAATAATTTTAATTTAATAAATTTAATATTGACATTCAATATGAACAAAATATTGAAGATCTTCAGAGACTGGTGACCATAGAGTATGGACAAGAATACCGTCTGAACATTAAAAATATGAAATTTATGAGAATATGAAAATCTCAAAGAAACAATGAGAATCTTCTAATAAACGGGATCAATTTCAAACAAGTGGACAAATATGCATATCTGGGAAAAGAATTGACTCCACAAATGATTACTTGCCGGAAATTAAAATCAGGATAGAAAATTAACAAGGAATAAGGTAAACTGCAACAAATTGAAAAGAATGCTCTACACAATAGATTTAAGGTTGAAGCTAAGAGTTACGTTGGCGAGGTGCTAGAAGATTGTTGTTTACCTGTTCTCTTGTCCTTTCCAGTATAGTTGCGTTTTTCAGTTGCTTAACGTCTATCTTTTGTTTAACTGCACTTGTCTGTAGTTTCTTGAATCTTATATTTACTACAGCCACCACCGGATTGTGATCCGATTCTATATCAGTGCCTGGATAGGTTTTTGTATACGTGATGGAGTTTTTAAATCGGCTTCTGATTAGTATATAATCGATTTGATTCCTGACGATGTTGTCTGCATTATGCCTTGGTGATGTCCACGTGTACTATCTACGGTTTGGTAATCTGAACATTGTGTTCATTACTACAAATTCTTTTTCTTTGCAAAATTGTACGAGACGTTCACCTCGGTCATTTCGTTGTCCAAGTCCAAATTCACCAGTGCATCCATCAGTTTTCACCTTACCAAATTTAGCGTTGAAGTCGCCCATGATTACGATGACCTCTTCTTTAGTCGATTAAAGAATGTATTCAAGTTGTTTGTAGAATTCTTCTATTTCCTCATCCTCTTTCTCTGCTGTCGGTGCATAGACTTGAATAATGTTAATTTTTCCTTTGTTCGACTTTAGTTGGATTGCTATGATTCGTTCTGAATATGGGGTAAAATTTAGTACCGATTTGTTGACTTCCCTTTCTACTATTATTCCGACGCCATAACGGTGTTTTGTATCATTCCCGAATAGTAGAACGTGCCGTTTCTAATTGGACATTTGCCGGAACCTTTCCACTGTACGTCGTTGATACCAATTATTTTCGTAGTCTTTCCATTTCTGTTGTGCTGTCCCACCCAGAGATATTTAATGCAGTGGTTTCCCGTTGCCTTCTGCATCCTGATGCCGTTAACCACTGTCTTGGTTCCTCCGCCTTCGAGACCGATTTCTCAGTCTGAGGACAACAGAGTGTCCCGCCATTTACCAGCTCCTCCGCCCGAAGCCGTTGGCCGGTAGATGGGGGATTACTTATACCGGTAATCGCTCAGTTACTAGAGGGTGTATTAGAAGGAAATCTCCACATGAGATGCTAAATGCAAGAAGAATTATCTCTATGTGGAAGGCAACCGAGTGCTGTCATCTCTTTTATTGAGACACTTACGGCGCTTTTGGATCTCAAATATATTTAAATTTAAAGTGTACGTAAATATTATATTTAAAAATTAGAAATCCAGTTTTTTTCTCAAGTCATTGATCACAAACACAGGGTCATTACAGTAAGAAATAAAACGTAGATGTGAGATAGCAAAAGTCTAGGAAAGTAGGCCAAAATATGGAAGGATTCTCAAATTTCACGAACTCTAAAAACGGATTTGATTAACTGCTTAATATTCCCTATACTGACATGTTCTTGGACCCTACGACAAGCGGAAAGAAGAAAGATAGACGCCACTGAAATATTCTATTGGAGAAGAATGTAACGAATTACGTGGACCGACCACAGGACAAATGTTTCAATTTTAAATGAGCTAAAGGACAGCAAACGGCTTTCCAGCAAAGTCCATCTTCAACAATTAAAATACTTTGGACATGTTACGAAAGCAGACAGAAAACCCAACAAGATGGATCGACCAAATTACAGGCATATGCAAAAGATCTATGCATGAGTTAAAAGAGATGACCAGAGACAGACATCTTTGGAGACTGACAATACACGACATCACGATGACCTCTACACTCCCTCCTTCCCTCCTGGGAAGCGCTCATTTGGGAACATCATGCCCAAAATGTGGATGGCCGTAGTTCAGCGGAAAGATACTGGCTTTGTAAGCCAGAGCGCACGAGTTTGAATCTCGGCACCAACAACGACATTTTCAATTCTAAAGATGATACGAGCCGTTCACCGTGCTTCGAAGGGCACGTAAAGCCGTCGGTTCCCCTGGGCTAGTGTGCATCAACACTACATAGCTACTTGAAACAAGGTTAAAGATGCAATTGGCGCCGAAACAATCCGAAAGGATCTCCCTGGCAAAAAAAGCCATACGATATTATTATTATTATGCCCAAAATTCGGATTATTATAAAATCATAGACAAACAACCAATGGTAAATTTAAAAAAAAATCTAAAACAATTGCCTTTGAAATGAAAGCAAATGTGAACATTGCATTTTTCGTTCTTGCATTGAAATGTAACGAGATATTAAAAAAACAAAATTGATGGAGACAATACACTAGCGGAAGTGATAAGAAGACGTCTATTGCCAAAAGTTTACTACATAGTTGGTGAGAACTTACAAATGTTTTTATTGTCAACTTGAACTTTGGCAGTACATTCCCGATATTTAATACTGTTTCCAAAAAAATTGCACTCGTTTCAATTTACATATCTACAATTTTTTGTAATTTTCTTTGTTTGGTACCTTCTCACTAACGTACTACGTTAAAGCATCACATAGCGAAACCTTTTTAATTAAATATCATTTTTGCCTTATGCGTAACCTTATACTGCTTGTATAAAACTATATTAAACCTTCCCTTTATATCCAGTCAAGTATAAAATTATCACATTATTGCGGTCGAAAGAGCGCATGGCATGTCAAACTTCAAGTAAACTGGAAATGACATTTTAAAAATGCGGATGATGAGGTATCCTGACCTGGTACAACTTCCTGCTCACTTTAGAACTTTAAATTGCACAAATTAGGGTGCATTGGATATTTTATGCACTTGATGCAGGTCATGGTGTGAAAAGTGGGTCAGAGCTTATATGCGGTTAAAGCCCGATTGGCCTCTTTAACAGAATTTTGCGTGTTTGCCTTTTCTGATTTATATTTTAAATTGAATTTGATGATATTGGATGAAATAGAAAAATGTTGTAGCTTCATATTTCCCAAAGAAATAAGAAAAATTATTTATGGCATTATGTAAAGAAGAGAAAGATAGCTAGGTGAATCCAGAACAGCAAAATATCGAAAAATACGCCGCAGAAAACAACATAAGAGAATAATTGAGCTTATACAAGCATTACAAGAGCAATAAAACAGCTAAAAAACTAAGACGCGACAGGAGTTGATCAAATTAATGCATAAATGCTGATATGAAGGTAGGAAAGAAAAAATTGTTAGCTTATAAAAAAGAAGATATATAAAACTACAATAATTATGCTTAATGTAACGTAAGAGAACTACTACACGAGAGAATTTTAAAATGAAAAATCGACATTTCATACTCCTGTTTTCCTACCTTTAATCTTGAGTATATCAGAAAGTAGTATATCCACAACAAAAATTGATTAAGATAAAATTGTTTATAATTAAACTTCCTATCAAAAATTGCTTGTGCAATTAGTAAAAAAATTCCAGTGCTTCGAAATGAAAATTCGGGAAAAAAAGGTTGTTTGAAAATTTGTTTATAGCAAATTGCCATATACTCCTTAAAGTTTCTGAAAAATTGGTTTAAACGATTTGAAGTTATGTTTAAAAGAGAGGCATTTAGAAAAATGTAAAAATTCTTGTATCTGTTTTTGAAAAAACACCCCAATAGTTGTGGAGATACAAGAGAGTAAGGATCAAACTTCACATAATAATGCATTCTGGCTTATTCAAAGAACTTTAACTTATTAAACAAATTTAAATTAAGATTTGAATATACCTGTATATGTAGGTCAGCACTGGCAGAATATGTCAATAGCGAAAATCACACGATGCGGGTTGACTCTGTTAAAATTGAGTAGCCACAGAATGAAATCATATCATGGCACGGGAAATGCCTCCACGAAAACGGTATTGAATGGAGTTTGTATCTGAAGTTGTGTAGTTTCGAAAAACGTAGTTGTATAATTAAAAAAAAAGTTTTAAACATTTTAGATCGTTTGTAATGTGAAAATTTAAATTCAGCCTTTTTAGTCATATTTCAAATGCCTCATATTTGTTGTCAAAACTCAAAACTGAAATTTTATGATATAGGTTTTACGAAATTCCGTAGCGACCTTTCAATGAAAGTGATATATTTTATTGATCTCATGAGAATCATAAAAATGACAAAAATGGCTTAACTTTATTTATTTAACCCCTTTATAAAAACTTACCTCATTTGCAAAAATTACATACGAAAGATACACTATTCACCTTTAAAATGCATTTGGTGTTTGGTCGATAGGACACTCTGGTCAAAAGAAATCGAATTTTTACTGTCGAGTTGATACAAATTTTATTTAAAATTGATTTAGTGTGCGTAACTGACATTCAAATTC
Source organism: Diabrotica undecimpunctata (assembly GCF_040954645.1). Classification (NCBI taxonomy): domain Eukaryota; kingdom Metazoa; phylum Arthropoda; class Insecta; order Coleoptera; family Chrysomelidae; genus Diabrotica; species Diabrotica undecimpunctata. Next base: position 71,408,303 of record NC_092804.1, on the reverse strand, counting down.
GTCGGTCGCTTCAAGTGTTGTTTCTGAGAGAACGGTTCCTTTTACACAAAAATTGCTGATAGAAATTTTTATTCAAAATTATCTCAGCTACATTTTTTCTTTGAAACATTTTTTTCTACGACATTCAGATTCATGCTAAATCTTGCTAAATAAATATTGCATATTTTTTGGAGTGCCAAAATTGATATCCTCAGCAACATTCAGCCTGCTAGTATAATTTTTAGAGGTTCAATGACATTTTCGTCTCTGACGACTAAAGTATACAGGGTGTTTCAAAAAAAGGTAATCCCGTCTCTAGGGTAGGTAAAAAACTGAAAAATAATTGGGGTTTGCTTAGTAAAAAATTTTTGTAACGCCATCCGCTTTCAAGATACAGGGCGTCGAAGAAAAAAAAATTTTACGCATTTTTTACGTTTTGCCGAGACTACTGGCAACATTGTAATGAAATTTTATACGAATATGTTTTGGAAGCTGATACATCCCATGAATTTGTTTTTATATCTGATTCTCATAGAGGGCGCTAGTTATACGGATCGTACTAAGTATTACTCAATATAACTTTTGACGTGACAACGTCTTAAATTAGGTTGTGGCTCGGAGTCACTCATGAAAAAGTTTAACGCCCGCTCACGTCTGTTACGATGAGTCACCGAACGAGAGAGAGGCCCGCCGGACCGGCGAATGCCTTGCGTCTCTCTCCCACTCAAACATGATCGGTCCGCTGCGCGCGCAGCACTAGAGAATTAGGCGCGTTGAATCGGTGCGTGCTTGTGTCTCTGTCTTTCTCGAGCGTTCTTGGCGTTGGAAAACCGAGAAAGCGTCATAATACAAGTTCACACGTGTGGTTAAAGTATCGTCAGCTGTGTCTGTAGTGAAAATGTGGAGTGCTTAGATTCGTCATTTACAACAACTACAACAATAAAGGTAAATAATTGTACACTAATATTTCATTATCGTAAACTATGATTGATTGATTAATTGTTAGATTGACACAAAAGTTGAGAAACTGAGTTCATAGGTTATGTCATACTATTGACAAATGTTGATAGTGTTAAGTAAATTATTAGTTTAAATCACTCTGCAATCAATCGTAATTCAGTCGATTGAGAAGAAACAGCGCGTTTCAACTGCAAACAACTATTGTGCAATTTAATAATATTCATATCAATAAATATTCTACCGAGAAAAAGACGTTGTCACGTAAAATCTTCGCCCGTAAAACCGACTTTACAGGCAACCGATTTTTTTTAAGAGTATAATTATTAATCAAAATTTAAAGTAAACTTAAACATCATTTAATTTTACACGAAAAAGGTACTCTTGGTAAAACTCGATACTGTGTACCGTTTTCGGAATATTTTGATTTGAAAATTATGAAGTAATAATTGATGCTGGTAGTAACGATAAAGTTCTAATAGGTATACCTCTATTTTCTCCAAGTGTGCCATGGAAATCTGACATTTATGATTGTTATGACGATAAATCAACAATAATTAGAGTTTTAAAACCTTGTTATTTGTAAAATCAAATCAAAATGTACTCAAATGTTGAATACACTGACATGTTATTAACCTTAGGCGAATGTTTAGGATGTTCTAGTGCAGCTGTGACACGTTATGCAGAAAAGTTTCCTAGAAGAAACTTACCAAGTAAAAAAACATTTAGAGCCGTTGAACGACGTTGTCGAGAAACTGGGAATGTGAGACCAAATAAAATAAATTCTGGTAGACCAAGAACAACAAGAACAATTAATAAAGAAAATAATATTTTAAATTTACTTGATCAAGATCCAACAGTTAGCGTAAGGAATATAGCAGGACAAACAAATACTTCTCCTTCAAGTTCTTGGCGGATACTGAAAGAACAGCAATTACATCCTTATCATTACAGACAAGTCCAAGAGCTTTTGCCAGATGATCTACCGGTTAGAGTGGATTTTTGTGAAACATTGCAACAAAGGACAGCCCACAATCCAAATTTTTTAAAATTCATTCTTTTTACGGACGAGGCCACCATTACGCGACAAGGTATGTTTAACTCCCATAATGCACATTACTGGTGTGATGAGAATCCACGAGTCAAAAGGGTATCACATTACCAACACTCATTTAAAGTTAATGTTTGGGCAGCAACTTTAGGTAACAAATTAATAGGTTATCATATTCTACCTGGAAATTTAAATGGTGATATGTATCTTGATTTTTTAAACAATTCCTTGTTCGAGATATTAGAAGATTTAACGCTAAACGAGCGAAGATCTTTATTTTTTATGCACGATGGAGCTCCACCACACTTTGATAGAAGGTGTCGTAATTGGTTGAGTAATCATTTTCCGAATCGATGGATTGGTAGAGGTGCAGAAGCTCCGATTCATTGGCCTCCTCGGTCATGCGATTTTAACCCTTTGGACTACGCAGTTTGGTCGTATATTAAGGAAAAAGTCTATGCTACAGAGGTAAATTCATGCCAAGAATTGGAAGAAAGAATTCAACGTCAATTTAATGACATCATAGCTGATCCCCTACCGTTTAGAAGGTTAATGGAATCTTTAGAAAAAAGAATAGACTTGTGTATTCGCGAAAACGGAGGGCATTTTGAACACTTACTGTAATTGAATTTTATTTTATGTTCTTAGTCATTAATTAAATTTTCTTCTTGTGTGTTTTGTTTAATTACTAACTATTTTATACCAGCACCAATTATTACTTCATAATTTTCAAATCAAAATATTCCGAAAACGGTACACAGTATCGAGTTTTAGCAAGAGTACCTTTTTTGTGTAAAATTGAATGATGTTTAAGTTTACTTGAAATTTTGAATAATAAATTATACTCTTAAAAAAGTTATATTGACTAATACTTAGTACGATCCGTGTAACTAGCGCCCTCTATGAGAATCAGATATAAAAACAAATTCATGGGATGTATCAGCTTCCAAAACATATTCGTATAAAATTTGATTACAATGTTGCCAGTAGTTTCGGCAAAATCGTAAAAAATGCGTAAATTTTTTTTTTCTTTAACGCCCTGTATCTTGAAAACGGATGGCGTAACAAAAATTTTTTACTAAGCAAACCCCAATTGTTTTTCAGTTTTTTACCTACCCTAGAGACGGGGTTTCCTTTTTTTGAAACACTCTGTATATAGAAAATTTTGATTGATACTCCTTATAAATACTGTAAAAAAGTAAATTTTCTGCTGATACGAAACTCACAAAGAAGCAAGAAATGGCATCAACTTTTCCAAATACGGTTTCATCTATTTAATTCTTTTACGTTAATCACAATCTATATAGGCATACCGGAAAAGGTATACTAACTACTCCGGTTAATTGAGTTCCAAAATAGATTTTACGCCGTGAGCGCAACAGAGAAAGTTATTCTGAAAACGGGACAGAACTCACCAATATAACTCACATTTACCCATGACCTGCCACAAAATGCATCACATCCGGGTTAGCCTAACTGCAACGCAGAACGCAGTTTTAAATCGCAACGCAGGATTCAATTTTCTGAAGTTTATTGGGGTAGGTTGGAAACTACAGCGTGTTTCACGTTACGGTGCATATCCTTTTAATAAACACGATTAAATCAGTTGTAATTTTCTTCTTTATTGCTGAGAATAATGTTTATTGCTTATTCCAGTCGGTATGAGAAGAGAGACCCAGAATAAGATCATATAATTCAAAATAAAAAGAAGAATATTTATCTGAATCATATATATTCTCGTCTGCTATCTTAGTCTGTCATTAACTCTATAGTTGAGAATTGTCCAAATTTAAGAATTGAAAATATAAATTTAAAAATATAATTTTGACGTTTCCGTCTCCAATTTGGAAGCAACTTTCAGATTACAAAATTTTAAATTATATTTCAGTAAAAGGTACAAATTTTACTGACCTTACCATATCACTCGTTCTTACAGCTTCGTCAACTTTCATTTCTTTCTTTCATTTCTCTGTCAAAAATGATACTCCATTTCTAGTATTAAATTTCCCTATATATAATTTTTCTCACTTTTTTCTCCCTTTTCCCATTCACTTCGTTTTTTGTATACAAGCAGTTTGTATACAAGTATTTGTATACAAGCAGTTTATCCTCTTCTTTTAATCGCGTTCACTAACTCAAATATCTTATATTGTTTTTACTCCCCTGTAACTTGTAAAATTGCTCCCCTGGTACCATTCCCCCGAAAATCTGAGCAGTGTAATTTTTTCTGGAAACTTATTAAAAATATTCCCGAACCCTCTAAAGCTTCTGCAATAATCTACCACAATGGATGTCAATATTAATATTGTTGATTTCGGATAAATCTTTTTCTGTATTATGGATTTACCTGACACTTGTTTAAATTTCTTTCGTATTACGCGGTGCTCACCTATATTTTTTTGGATTGAAAGTTTGGATTGTGTAGTAGAAAATCCATATTTTAAAGGGTCTCCTGTAATGCAATGCATTATGACTTTTAGCTCTCCACTAAGAGGTACGCATTTTGGGATATTCTCAGACATAGAGAAAAGGAATTCTAAACAAGAAAATTCCAAGAATCAAAAAGATATCACGATCAAGAAGATCGCGATCAAAAGATATCAAAATATTGTGAAAGAAAATAACTAACACAATGTAAAATTAGGTATACAACGTATATTCGCAAATAGATAAAACAAATCACTAAAAAAATCATAAAAAATATAGTACTATCCAAGTCTCATAATATTAGAAAATAAAGAATTGATATGGTCGTAATACTACTGGTCCACTGGTACAAATGGTCCTGACCACATCTTATAAGCCCATAAATCAATCAAGGTAGACTGTCTTCGGAATTTATAGGCCATGGTCTGGAATTTTTTGTTCCTGAAGTTTATTCTGCAACGGGAGCGGGAGTCGGTCTGCCCTTGTATTGTTTCCGTCAACCACTGATCATTAATCAGTAGTAATCAACGTTACTTACATTATTAGCAGATATATTCATGGAGGATTTTAAACATAACATTATACATAAACTAGACGAACAACCCACAGTATGGTGGATATATGTGGATGATGTTTTCTCCATTTGGCCTCATGGATAAATTCCTGATATACATCAACAATCCATCAAATTCACTATGGAAAAAGGAAATGATAATTAACTTCCCTTTCTGGATGTGGTAATCACAAAAGAGGATACAGGATATGCAACTGACTACTAAGTTACATGGCATTATCTAAACACACACTATTAATCTATACCCTACAACCAAATGTGACTGGCTATATGACCGAGGGCCCAAGCCATAAAAAGTTTAAACAAAACCATATCAAATTTAAATAAATTTCCGAACGTTTCCAATGTTAGTGCTACTCTTCAACGAAGCATGAAGAATAATAAAAATGATTCAAACTCAACGCAGAATGAGGTGGCGTACTTAAAAATACTTAATTCCTAGAAACCGGAAATGAAACAGTTGGTGGTTCTTACAAGAACAATGTTGTCAGATTTATGTATGTATTTGTTGTATCAAAGATTCTTCTTCAGATTTAATTTAATTTTTTTTGCTGTTTTGTGGTGTTAGTATTACAAATTCATCCACATTTTATGTAAAAATAATATAAGAGAGTAATATAAAGAATTTTTCATTAATGGTGCTATGTACTATCTTTTTAGATTGCCGTCTCCATACGAGTTTGGCTATTTTTGTTTTTTAACTTACTGCTCTAAACAAATCAATCGATCTGCATTAATATCAATCGTGTAGATTCTTCAACCAAAAATACTGCCTTTGGTCAACATATCTTCTTCCTTGGATCTTTCCCTGTATTATGAGTCTCATATTATGAATTTCATATGTTGGTCCTTCTTATCACGTGGCCTAGGTATTCCAGTTTTCTTGTCTGTATAGTGTTGATTAGGTCTGTTTATTTACCAACCCTCTCCAGTACTTCTTTATTTGTAATTCTATCAATCCATGATAATTTGAATGATCTGCATTATAACCAGAGTTCGGAATTTTTTAATGTCCAAGACTCAGCTCCATAAATAATATTGAAAATAAATAACATCGAGTGGTATGTAGTCTGATTTCAAAATTGAGATTTCTGCACGTTAGGAGTGGCTTCATTCGTATAAATAATAATAATATCGTATGGCATTTTGGTTAACATCTTTAACCATGTTTCACGTAGCTAGTGTAAATGCAGACACTCGCCCAGAAGGACCGACGGGCCCTCCGAAGTACGGTGGACGGCTCGTATCATTTTTTAGAAATGAAAATGTCGTTGTTAGTGCCGAGTATAAACGCTGCTCTGACAGTGAAATGGTGAGTGTCAATCGTATGGACTTTCTATAAGTGCAATCTTGATTGAAACTTAAAAATTGTTTATTATGTGATAAAAATAGTTAGACCATTCCATACCTCTCACAGTACTACGTAGTGCGATCAACCAAAAGCTGCAGCCCTTCTCTGCTATCCTCAAGTAGATTAGTATCATCTGCATATCTGAGCTTAATAATTAGTGTTCCGTTAATTGATATGCCTTCTTCTAGTGTCCCTTTAAACATCTCTTCTGAGCATCTATTAAAAGGTAAAGAGTACAGTACATATCCATGTCGTACTCCTCGTCTCATCTTTTCTGATCGTTGCTTTCTGATATCGGTATAAATTGGTAATGATTCTCGCATCCTGATCATCTACTTTTGTATTTCATAATGTGTGTGCCAGCACTCTGTGTTGTATTTTGTCGAAGGCTTTTTTAAAGTCAACTAGACATACGTCACAGTAGATATCTCGACACCGTTATATGAGTGTGTGTATAGTAAATAATGCCTCCCTAGTGCAAAAGTCTTTTCTAAATCCCAGTTGGTTTCCAGTTATTCTATCGTCTATTTTTTTTTTGTAGACATGTTCATATATCACTCGCATGAAGACTTTTAAAATATGGTTCATCAAGCTGAGCATTCTAGTTTTTTCACATTTCATTGCGTTGAATTTAGCCATTTTTTGTAATTTTTCCCTATCGTAGTTTTCATTGAATAAATTCTACTAGTGTAGCAATGGGGTTTTTTGTAAGTAGTCTTAAGATATCTGTAGGTATTTCAGCCGGTCCCATGGCTTTATCATTTTTTAAACGTTTTAGTGCTTTTGTAATTTCCCTTTTGGTAAGTGCAGGTCTGTTTATTCCTCTTGGTTCTGTTGTCTCAAAACAAATTTTTTTTTTTCGACAACAGATTTTTCAAATTGCTCTTTTATATATTCTTCCCATATTTTTATTTTCTCCTCACTTTCAATTATTATATTGTTATTTTTGTCCATTATGTTTGCAATACTGTTTTTCTTGTACTTATACATGTTTTTCTTTTCTTAGATACACTAACTAAAAGAACCTTCTTTAGTTTAATAACGTTTAGCTATTGCATTTATAGCCTAGAATGAAGTAAAAATTAGATTTACTTCTTCTGTTTCTCTTCTTTTTATTATATGTTTCTTCTCTTCCTTTGTCTATTTCTTTTTCAGCCTTCCTGTTCTGTTTTTCCGCAACTATCTTGATACTTCATCTGTGTAGTTAAGTTAATTATGTTTTTTATGTATATATTTTCCTATTAATTTTTGTCTTTGTTAACTTAGGATATATCCAATTTTATTAGAAACGTGTCCCTCATTCTAGATCAAGTTATTAAAGTGTATTATTTATTAATATTTTTATAACAAATTTTTTTTCTCATTGTCCTGCTTGTCATTGTTCTTGTACTGACTTTATTTTTGCTTAATAAAACAAAAGACTTTTTAGCCTACGGAATATAGTCAATTTGACATGTTTCGCTGAAACATCAGCTCAAAAAAATAGAAATTTTAAACTGAAAATTACTATTATTCTGACAAGTTGATGTTTCAGCGAAACATGTCAAGTTAATTATATTCTCTGGAAATTAAAAACTGTTGTGTGGTCAAGTGGAGAGGTTTTGTGGTGAACAGTTAATAAGTAATCAGTTTCTGGTGAGTAGGTGAATATTGCGAAGTATATGTATGATAGAGTAATAACTATAATGTTAGACTAGGTGTAAGAGAGAGGGGTAAATTTCGTATGAAAGGAGTATTACTTTTCGGTTCAGTACTTAGTCCTTATTTATTTGGTGTTGATAGTATAAAAACTCTAAAGTGACTTTCGAAGATATGGTATTAGTAGAATATACTGAATTGGAATTAAAACGAAGACTAGACTATTGGAGATACTCATAAATAAAAAGTTTTAAAATCTATTAGGATAGAAACAAATCTCAAGCATGTTTATGCTTGTTCAAAAAAGAATTAAACAATTTCTGAGCTGCAAGTTCTTGGAAGGAGTATAGTGGAAGACCAAAGAAGACCTGATGGGATAGGCTTAGGCGGATATATTTGTGAAATTAAGATTGAGTTGATAACGGAAAGTTTGGGAATGGCACCGGTTAAGAACGTAGGATAAGGTGATAAGGTCACGTTCAACATCTAAGTGATACTCATGCAATACTAAGAATCGCTGAGTACCAAGTTCTTAAAAGGAATCGGAGAAGAAGATTGCAGAAGACGTGGTAGACGACGCGACGGTGAGTTAAAATACACTTCTCCAAGAAATTAACGCACCACTTCAATAATTCAATTTTATTTGTAAACAGGCAAAGAATAAAAAATAAAACTTTACCAGATTTACGCTACATTTTATTAGTAATTATAACAATTTGTCTAATCATCAGAACATGTTGAAGTACAGGAGAAAAAAAAAATAAAAAGGAAAATTCTAAAAAAATAATGATAACAAAAGTAAACTAAAATATGAAAAAAGTCTTAATAACGAGTGTTTTCACCTCTAGTACGTATAACAGCCTCACATCGTTGGCCTATACTTAAAATTAATTGCCGTATTTCATTTTGGTTTAGTTCTCTCCAAATCTGGATCAGCCTCTCTCCCACTTCCTGTAAGTTGTTTGGTTGGATCGGTGTCGCTCTTAATCGCCTACCAAGGATATCCCAGAGATTTTAAATCGGATTTAAATCCGGACTATGTGCTGGCCATTCCATAGTATTAATTTCTACCTCTTCTAGATAATTTCTGACGATATGTGCAGCGTGAGGTCTGGCATTATCTTGAATTAGTAAGAAATTTTCACCGACATAAGGAGCGAATGGTAATACATATTGCTCCAGAATCTCCAATATGTACGTTTCAGCTGTAACAGTTTCATTTTCTATGACCACTAGGTCCGTAGGTGCGGTCAAAAAAATACCACCTCACACCATAACGAATCCTCCACCAAAAATCTGGTGTGTGAGAAGTTACACTGAGCATATCGTTCGATGGGTGGTCGCAACACACGAACACGTCTGTTGTTATTGTACAAACAAAATCGGGATTCATCAGTAAATAGCACTCGTTCCCAGTCAGCCTCTAACCAATTAACGTGTTCTCTGGCAAAATGTAGTCTCCCCCTTCGATGCTCTGCAGTTAGTAGAGGACCCCGGACGGCAATCCTAGGTGTTAATTTGTATTCCCTAAGTGGCTGGCGAACAGTTTCAGTACTAATTTGTATAGCATGCACGTCTCGAAGCTGAATTTGTAGACTTCGATGTGTTACAAAACGTTGTCGAAGAGCAGAAATTCTTAAAAATCGATCTTGAATAGGGGTAGTTACCCGGTTTCGTCCTTGCCCTGGTCTGAGGGTAGGATCCCCTGTTTCGAGGAATCTTTCTAACACCCGTGAGACGGATATGTGGGACACATTAAACCGACAACCAATTCTCCGGTAACTCCAACCTTCTTCCGACAGTATCACTGCCTGGATACATTCATCTTGGGTTAAATTACGTGATTGACGCTCCCTAATAAACAATTAACAATAATCAACAATTAAACAGTAGCCGAATAAAATTCGTCGAACACTTGGAAATTAGTATATTTATAGAATAAGTACATTTTTTGCTTCTTTTTGTTTTGTTGCAAAAAAAACTATAGCGATAAAACACAGTCAATAAATATAGAGTGTACGAATAGCATACACAAGGGGCTTGCAAAATATAACATTACAATGGAAATTTTTATTAACGCTAATAAAATATTTTAATATTTCAAAGTGGTGCGTTAATTTCTTGGAGAAGTGTATCTGTGAAGATTAATATTACTGTGATCCAGTACCTTCCGTATAGAGATAAAAACAATAGCACATTTATCATTTTCTATCACTAAATAGAAATTCTTAGATTTGTCCAAATTTGTCCTTTTATCAATTATTTTCTTCTTTTGACTCAGCAGTGTATTAATTTTGTGACTCTTCTATCAATTTGGTTTTATTATTTATATAATCTATACAGATATAATTCACATATAAATCTATATAATTTTAATGAGAGTATGTAAAACTTTATATAGCGTATAGACTCTGTTTGTATGATTAGCCCTATATAATGAATTAATAACAAATCATACCCATGTAAATTATTCTTGTTTCATTTGATGACGATGATGATCTGGCAACGTGTGTTAACAACTTTGGTGGTACCCGTACCTCAGTTGGTACACCAAGGTTACATAGAAATAATGATAATAACAATACTAGCGAGTCGGTTATGGACCGGTGAGGCCGGAAATTTGCTAGAGTTTGTTATTCACTTGTTTTTTTACTTGATAGCATTTATTGTAGCTAAAGTGTTAAATTGTCTTGAAAATTATGTACTACTAATACTGATTTTTAAGAAGTACAAACGGCGGCTCACATTGCAGTGAGTATTTCGCGTTTTTATCTTCAATTATATTCATTATTTTTCTCCTTCTCTTGCTATATTTCGGCTCTTTAGTTACCGTCCTATAATTTATATACGGCAAGTGCTGCTATATGCCAGGTACTACTTAAATCTTCTTGAGACTCAACGTTCACGACATTGTCGACAAAAAAAATTTCAAAGAACTCTATTAGGAAAATATATTGTGTACCTTGTTTATCAGGTTATTTAATGCACTAAAAACTAAAATATAGGCTTTAGTTTTGATTTTGTTGGTGACATACGTAACAAAAAAGGCTAGTATATAGCTCCCAAAAAGAAAAAGAAATGAAAATAAGCCCAAAAAAAGTAAACTCAGATTAAGATACCACGGGTACTACCACGAAAGAGCCATTGAAATAACAGATATTCCCTATTAAGAAAATGATGAAACCGGGACCATGAAGGTCCCGGGAGGGATGAACATCCAAACAACACAGGTCTTTGGGGAAGGAGAAGGATGCCGAAACCGATTCATAATCGAAAACCTTCGATATAAATTGAAACCATCTTCATTACGTTCCGTCTCTTATGAAGGTTCGTTTATTCGTTTGAAAGGCCTCATGTGTGGAATGTAACATCGTTCGTATGTCTGTCACAGCTTCGCTGGCTGGTTGGCAACCGAAATGTCTAATTTTCTATGACTAGCGCATAAAGCAGGCTACATTTGACAGATGCCATGGGTTATATTGGCTTTTAGAGCCGCTGTGGTTTGTAGCTTATTATTTGTGAGTCATGCCTTGAGTGTTCCAAGTACCAATTTTCAAAGTCCTTTTCTTTCCCAGGTGTCGTCGTTTCCATCCATATTCCAAGGCTCGGCGTTAGAATTGTTAGTCAAAAGAGTTTTTTTCCAGATGATGAGGGGCTAACCCAACGCTCCAACCCTCAAGCATGGAGGACCAGGATTTTCTGTTGGGGTTTCTTCGCTTAGTCGACATGTTCCAGTTTTAAGGCGCCTGAAACTCGCCTTTCACCCTCTCAACGCTCTTATATAACGATTATCCATTGTACGCCATATACCCGGTGGTTACGCGACATATGTCTTCGAGGACGCCAGAGTAGGATTTACTGGCAGAATACGGCGATAGCCGTCTCCAAAATGTATTGTATCTACAAGTTGGATCCTGTAATATATAATATATATATATATATATATATATATATATATATATATATATATATATATATATATTTAGTGGATTTTCTTGGGCTTAGGTTCATAAAAAAAATTTGATTTGATACTAAGGCATTTTCATATATTTTTTCGACGTTTCGGCAGGAAATCCATGCCTTTTTCAAGAAGTAATATTGACTAAAAAACATTTTATGATAGACATAATACGATTTAAAAGTTAAACTTTTGACTTACCAAGCATGTAAAAATTTGTTACTAACAAGTAGACGTCACAATTAAAATAATATTAAAAACATAGGACATACCCACTAAGTCACTACATGTAAAATATATTTTAGATCTAATGTGTTGTTTATTGAAGTTAGTTTATCGTTTAAACAACCAGTTATTTTAACATCATAGGCGTTCTGAGATTGTCTTTTTATGTGTTTTTAAATTAAGTTAAAATATATTTTGTTCAAATTTTTGACATCTTTTTTATCATTTATTGCATTATTATTTTTTTTTTATTTGTATAGACTCTAGAAGCTCTCTCTTTTTCCTGTTGGGTTCACTTTTTAGGATCTTGGTTTTCTCAAAATCAAATTTATGTTTTTTTTCGTTTTCATGTTTTGTGAGGGCGGTTGAGTTTTTTTTGTCATATTTGTGGGAACGTATTTTTGAGTTAAGTAGCTGACTGGTTTGTCCAATATAAACTCCATCACAATTCGAGCAGGGAATTTCATATACAACATGCGATCTTTTTAATAGAGGGGTTTTTGTTTTTAATCTTGTAAAATTCTTTTTCAAAAGATTGTGCCCTTTATGAGCAACCATAATATTATGTTTGGACAGAAGATTTGCAATTTGTTCTGATAATCCTTTTATATAGGGAAGAGACATATAGTTTTTCTTTACCGTGTTGGTTTCATTGTTATTATTGTTATTGTAAAATTTATGCAGTCGCGATTTGAAAGTGTTGTCGATAAGGTGGTGTGGGTATGAATTAAGTGTTAGTGCTGTTTTTGCTTTTTTAATGGCCTGAGGTCTATTAATAGGATCGGATAATCTAATAGCTCTATCGGCGAGTCCGGTAACTACTGATTTCTTTTGAGACAGGGGATGATGAGAGTTGAAATTCAGATATCTCGATGACCAGGTTTTTTTGGTGTACCATGAAGTAGTTATAGTGCTGTTTTCTCTATGTAAGGTCAGGTCCAGAAAATTAATTTGATGATTTTTTTCAATTTCTAATGTAAATTTTAGTTTTTGGTGAAAGTTATTGAATTCATTTAGTAAAATATCCATTTTATCCTCTGGTGCTGCGCTCAAGCAGTCATCTATATAGCGATAGAAAAAAGGTATATCAAAATCTATTTTATTTAAAACAATTTCCTCTAGATGCTCTAAAACTAATTGAGCGATGGCACTGGATATGCTAGCACCCATAGCACATCCATCTGTTTGTTGGAAGATTTTGTTTTTATATAGGAAATAGGTTGACTTTAATGTTGTTTCGACTGCTAGCAGAAATTCTTCTAGAGGGATGTCTGTGAACGCTTTGATTTCATTCCACTTTTTTTTAATAATGTCTTTCGCTAAAGCTATTGGAATATTGGTGTATAAATATATATATATATATATATATATATATATATATATATATATATATATATATATATATATATATATATATATATTTCTAAAGTATTCAACTAGTGAATTCAGAGGTTTAATCGGTCATTCAGGTTGGCAAATAAAGAAAGAAGTCAACTACTTCATAAGTTTATCGAAGACGTTTCGCTCTATATTTCTAAAGCTTCATCAGTTCTCTAAAATATAACAAATGATGAAGAAGATAGAGAACTGATGAAGCTTTAGAAATATAGAGCGATACGTCTTCGATAAACTTATGAAGTAGTTGACTTCTTTCTTTATTTGCCAACCTGAATGACCGATTAAACCTCTGAATTCACTAGTTGAATACTTTAGAAATATAAATTGACGGTCGTAGTTTTTACAATATATATATATATATATATATATATATATATATATATATATATATATATATATATATATATATTTTATTTTAACCCTTAACCACTGACATGCGGTATGCCATACCGAGCCGAAAATATATTTTGTTGTAAAACGTGTTTTATAAAAGATTCTTAGAACACCATCTGTGTACCTTCAAGTGGGGTTTAATTGTACCTGCTCTCAACTGCTGCAGTTTTAGTACACGTTTAGTCTTTGAGCTACGTTGACATAAAGTTTTCTTGCGGTATCAAGTACCGCATGTCAGTATTTACGTTTCTATAGTTAAAAGCAGTGTAGTGTATTCTTTTGCTGTTAGTATGGCAGCAAGTTCATCCAGTTGTTCTAAATTTAGCCGCAAAACTGTAAAGCTTTCAGATGATGATTTTGAGGCTGTTTTATCTCAATGGGCTGACGAAGTACCTAGTGATTTAGAATATTTTAGTGATAGTGATGTTGACGATGTAAGCGAAGAAGTATGTATTGAAAGTTCACACGACACCGGAAGTGAGCAGTCGGAAAGTTCTGAAGACGAATATCATTTAAATGATAATGGTAAGTCATATTTTTATGGCAAAAATCGTTTTAAGTGGTCTACTACAGCACCCTCAAAAAATGTAAGAACTCCGTTACACAACCTTGTAACAAAAGTACCAGCTGTGCGGTCCAGAGATGTAAGAAACGAAACTTCATCATATTTTTTTAATTTTCTTATTTCTGAGGATATAATACAAGAAATACGTAAATGGACAAATAATAAATTACGTGCAATTCGTGAAAACTATAAAAGAATGAATAGACCAGAACTAAATGAAATTGATGAAATAGAACTAAGAGCCTTTTTGGGATTGCTTTTATACTCATCAGCTTTCAAATCCAATGACGAAGATATAAATTCTATATTTGCTACAGATGACACTGGTAGAGATATATTCAGATGTGTTATGTCAAAAGAAAGATTTGCAATATTTCTAAAATGTTTACGTTTTGATAACCCTCTGGATAGAGAAGAAAGAAAAAAGATAGATCCAACAGCAGCCATTAGTAACATATTTAATATATTCATATCAAATTGTCAAAAACTGTATTCCGTAGGCATATGTGTTTGTATTGATGAAATGTTGGTCGGCTTTAGGGGAAGGTGTAGGTTTAAAATGTATATGCCTAATAAGCCTGTGAAATATGGCATTAAAATAATGTGCCTGACTGATGCACGAACAAGTTACTTATACAATGTCTATATATATGGAGGCAAGGACACTGACGGAACTGGGTTATCTGAGGAAGAAAAAAAGATGAATAAACCAACTCAATGGCTTGCTAAACCTATTTATGGAACTAACCGTAATATCACAGCTGATAATTGGTTTAGTTCTATAGAATTAGTAAAGCAGTTAGAAGTAAAGAAGTTAACGTATGTGGGAACCCTCAAGAAAAATAAACGGGAAATCCCTCCGGAATTCCAGCCACACCGATGTAGGCAAGTAAATTCAACTACTTACGGATTTACGAAAAGTTTATACCTAATTTCCCATGTGCCAAAAAAATCGAGGGCTGTTTTACTTATTTCTTCGATGCACCATTCAATAGGCACGGATCAGATTACTGGAAAACCAGAAATTATAGCTCATTATAATCGTACGAAAGGAGGTGTCGATACTTTAGATGCCAAGTGTGCCAAACATTCTGTAAAACGTCGTTCTCGCCGATGGCCACTTACTATTTTTTACCGCATCATTGATATAGCTGCTGTTAATTCGCATGCTGTGTACCAATCACTACAAGAAGATAATATGGAAAGGCTAAACTACACAAATGAGTTGGCGAAACAATTAGTTTTACCTCATCTACAAAGAAGACTCAAAAATCCCAGAATTCCGAGAGAATTATTATGTGGTATTGAACGAATACTAGGACAAAAACGCCAATAAGAAGCAGATTTTGAAGAAAGGCTAGAGAAAAAGAAGACGTGTTACTTATGCCCAAGTGCATTAAAGCGAAAGACTTTTTATGTGTGATTTTCTTGTGGAAAACCAGTGTGCTTACAGTGTACAAAGAAAAATTGCGGACCTTGCGCGCAAAATGACTAGTTATTTTATTGTAATTTTTGGTTATTGTCAGAATTTTGTATTTTAGTTTCTCATTAAATTTAAATCATTAGTCTGTTTCTTTTAACATTATTTTACCATTTGTTAGTCACAAGTAATCAATCTTTCTTGTAATTTAGTTTATAAACGATTTTGTAGTAACGTCCACCATTTTTTTAAATATTATGCATGCATTCATAATATTCTTGAAAAAGTAAAGTTTATTTTACTTGTAGCAGTATATTATGCTACAGCAATGTGAAGAATCATTCCGTAGTTGATATAAAAAACAAATACAGTGATATAAGATAAATTCATATTAAAAACAAAGGAGAATAGGCAACGGTATGACATACCGCATGTCAGAGTCTACGTCCTGAAACATCCACGTCAGTAGTTAAGGGTTAAAAATATAGAAAACATAAAGCTTCGCGCTAGTCTACTATACCGCCTACTGCAACATCTTTTTTTTAACTATGGTATACACTATACAGCCAACCAATCGAAATTTTCCACGTAAGTTAAAAATAAAATATTTCAAAATAAACAAGTCCCTACCTAGAAAACTGAATCACAAATTCTTTTGTAATTTCCGCATTGTGGAAGGATCCTTTTACGGTGCCTTCGGTCTAGATATTTTACCTGTTGTCCTAAAACATTTGTAAAATAACGGTACGCTCCTTAGAGTAGTATTATAATAACACAATAGTGAGGCCTAGATGTCTACGTGTATAGGTCTTTGGTAGGTTCCCGTCTATTTTATGACATACATTTTTGGTCCATTCCTATTTTAAGCGCTAAAAGATTTGTTTTATTTTTAGTTAAAAATAGTGAAAATCAGTATTATAATTACATTTTAATTTATTTTTATTATTGTTGCTCCTATCGTATAGTTAGTTGTATTTAAATTCTAATTTAAGCTAACTATCTATTTGGAATCTGATTGTCTCTTAGTCATCGTACCATCATATTTTTTGTTGTCTTTGATTGTGATATTCAAATTTTCCAGTACATTCATTATTTGTCACATATCATTAATTTGTCCTTTCGCCATAGTTGTGAAAGATGGCGCTTTCACTCTCTCAGTGATCTAAAAGGTCTGTATTTTCATTGATTTTTCCACTGCTAGTGTAATTTTATCCGTATTTTCGGGTATCAATGTGAATTGTTTGTGAAAAGAATGAAACTATATTTTAAAAGTAACATACAAGTAAATTCTCAGATAAGAAACTAATTTGGTGTGCTTATTGTAGTACCTGTGCTTGCCCTACAATTGCAATATTTCAGTTTTAGCTAATATTTTGTTGTCTGTTTAGATACATAATTATACACATCACCCGTATAGCCTAAAACTTGGTCTACCTGCTATTGTTAGAATAATGGGCGATGATATAAGTATACAGGTCATAGATGTACATTGTACATCAAGAAATTACATTAATTTGGTTGGGTTCGTTTATTATAATCAGTAAAGCTCCTACGATGTTATATCTTCTTGATATTATACCACGGACTTGAATCATGGACACTCACTGAAGCGATGGAGAAAAAACTTGAAGCCTTCGAGATGTGGCTATACAGAAGAATCCTAAGGATATCATGGACGGGGAAGATAACCAACGAGACTGTACTACGCAGAATGGGGAAAGAAGGAGAAGTCATGTATACGATTAAAAGGAGAAAGTTAGAATATCTCGGACACATAATGAGAAACGGCATTAAATACAGATTACTGAAAATAATCCTTCAAGGCAAAGTATTCGGAAAGCGAGGAATTGGGAAAAGAAGAATATCATGGTTAAAAAACCTGAGAAAATGGTTCTCCACAACAACAACTAATCTATTTAAACCATCAGTTAATAAAATAATTATAGCCAGAATGATCTCCAATATTTGAAACGAATGCACCAAAAGAAGAAGAATTATAATCAGAATAGTTTTGGCCATTGTAAGCGAATAAAGAGATTTAACATTGTGGTAGTGAGATTTTTGTGAAAGTGAGTGATTTTATCTTTCGTAAGGTCTCCAGAGACCTTACGAAAGTAAACGACCAAGAAGAAGCCCACAAGATAAGATGGGTTGATGACTTTAAATGAATAGCCGAAACAAATTGGAAATATGTTGCTCACGATGTAAGGAGTTGGGAGAGGCCTATGTCCAAACATGGACGACAGAAGGCTAAGAAGAAGAAGAAGAAGAGTGATTTTATCGAATATGGAATCAACTTGTGATTAAAGACTAGTCAAAAAGTTAAAGAAGAACGAATTATCACGTAACGAAAAGATGCTATAAGATACTAGTTGCCCATAATTATTTTCGGCAACATAATCTATCTAATAGCGTTGACAGTATAGTTAAAATGTCATAATGTGTTAAATGAAGAAAACTCGGTAGGTATATCTTAACCCACACCGAACCCAGGAAGACCAAAATACTAAAAGTCGAGCTGAATTATTGTTTTAAAAATGCCAATAATAGCCAAACCAAACTTTGGAAAGTTTTACATGAATTAAACTTTAAATACGAAAAATTTGGCAGACTGTCAATGCTTATCGAATCTGAAGAAACTGTGTGTTGGAGACGAGAGTACCCAAAAAAACATAGGACAGAAAAGAAGAATATTTATTATTTAGATGAAACGTGGATTAATGAAAGACATTCTGTAGAAAGAGTTTAAAAAGATAAAAACAAAAAACAGCGCAAGGAAGCATTTCTACAAGAATATTCAACTGGTCTAAAGGAACCAATTGGTAAGGGTCGGCGGACGACGACTCATAGTTATCCATATTGGCATTGCAAATGTATTTGATAAACGGAGATGTGTTTGAAAAATATTTTGGACAAATTATTGCAATCATACCTAAACATTGAACGAAAATTGAAATGAAAGAGAAGTTGAGTTTTTAAGAAACTATAATTTTAAAGGTGGAATGAAACGGATTTGGCAGGCAGTATAAAATCCATAAAGCACACCGATACTGACGGAACAGACACAGAGGGAAAGAGGCATATGGGGGTGGAAAACATGGTTCTATTGATCGAGCGAATCTTGTGTTTCGTCAAAATCAAAATTTTTTTTTTTTTTTTTTTTTATTTCGAATTAACGTGTCTCAACATCTTAGGTCATTGACACGGGAGCAAAGGTTTACAATAGTACTTACAAAGTTATGATACAAAGTTTACAATTGTGAAGAATAAAAATATTATGTAAATTATATTTTGTTAAACAATTGAGAAGTCTTTAAAAAGTCTATTAGGCTCTTGAGTCGGCTTGAACAGTTCAGAAGTTCTTCTAGACTATGGGTTATATTGTTGGCAATGCGGGTGGCCTGGTAGTGCTGACATTCTGTGAGGATGTGTTTGACGGTGATAGGAATATCGTTGCAGTGAGAGCATAACTGTTGGTCTGTAGAGGACATAAGATGACCGTGTGTTAAACGTGTGTGTCCTATTCTCAATCTTCGTATTGCTATCTTTTCTTTTCTGTTCAGAGATGCTAGGGATAAATAGCTGTAAACATTAGGTTGTATTTCTCTGAGCTTTGTGTTTTTGGTGATCCAAAGTTTCGGCCACTTGTCTTGGATATTTCTTTTGAATTTTGATTTTAAGTCTTCTTGGAGTTGTATGTTGTAGACAGGTAAGTTGGATGTAGATGCTTCTTTTGCAGCGCTGTCAGCCATCTCATTTCCTTGGATGCCGATATGAGAAGGCACCCATATTATTGTTATTGAAGTCCCTCGGGAAGTGAGGAGATGGATCGATTCTAATATTTTTTGTACTAAATGATGTTGATTGTAAATATTTTTTAACGAATGAATTGCGGATAAGGAATCGGTACATAGAGCTACACTTTGATGATTGTCAAAAGGGAACTCGAGAGCTTTTGAAATACTAAAGAGTTCTCCTGAAAATACGCTGCATTCGTTTGATATTCGGTATTGTCGCAGCACTGTATCAACTGTAGTGACAGAACAGCCAACTCCATCTGCGTTTCTGGATGCATCGGTATAAAGCACCTTATCATAGTGGGATGTATTCACAATATCTTTGAAAGCTTGTCGAAAAAAGATATTATTTGTTTGTTGCTTATTAAATTTACAGAGAGAAGTGTTTATAAAAGGAGGTGTTCTAGACCATGGCGGGGATTCTGATTTTATAGATGCAATTGTTTGAGATAATTTTGTGTCTTGGCACAAGGGTTGTAGGATCTGTGGGATTGAAAGTATACATCTGGGCGAGATTACGAGTCCAGGTCTTGGCGAAGTCAGAAGATTAAATACAGGGTTAGTCGGATTCGACGAAATTCTGCTAGCATAAGATAGGAGTAGTTGCTGCCTCCGGAGGTAAAGGGGGAGTTCATGAGATTCACAATAGAGACTTTCAGCGGGACTGGATCGAAAAGCTCCTAAGCAAATTCGGAGAGCAGTGTTGTGAACAGAGTTTAAAGATTGTAATAAATTATTGGATGCAGACAAGTAAACTATACAACCATAGTCTAATTTGGATCGAATTATAGCTCGATATATTTTGAGTAGTACACTTTCATCGGCACCCCATTGATGGTGGGACAATGTCTTTAACAAATTCATTCTGCTTAAACAGATGCCTTTTATTTCATCGATATGCCGTCGCCAGGTGAGTTTGTTATCGACAGTTAGTCCTAAAAACTTGTAATGATCAATTGACTCTAAACTTACTCCGTTTAGTGTTATTTTGGGTATTTCTGTGCTGTTGTATCTCCTGGTGAAGTTAATTATTTTGGATTTATTGGAAGAGAACCTGAAGCCAGTTTTCTCGGACCATGTAGTAAGGGACTCAACAGAATTTTGTAATAAAGATGAGGTTGCAGCTGTGGATTTTCCTTGGCAGTATACAATAAGGTCGTCTGCGTATAGAGCAAATTTAACAGGAGATTTTATATGAGAGCAAATATCATTGATGGCTAGCAGAAAAAGGGTAGAACTCAAAGTAGAACCTTGAGGTACACCATTTTCAGTGACATATTTGTCGGATAATACTCCGTTAACTGTGATTCTGAAATTTCTGTTATTTAAAAAGTTGTTTATAAAGCAAAATATGTTGCCCGTAAGATCATTTTCTACCAATTTTTTAAGGATAACCGACTTACATGTTGTATCGAAAGCACTTTCTATATCAAAAATTACTGCAATTACGTCTTGCTTGGAGGCCATAGCATTTGCTATATCTGTTTGTAGGATCACTAAATTATCAGTGGTGCTTCTATTAGGTCTAAAACCTGATTGAGCAGGGTTAAGGATATTGTTTTTTTCTAGATACCAGATTAATCGCTTATTGATCATTTTTTCCAATAATTTGCAAAGGGTACATGTTAGGGAGATTGGCCTAAACGAGTTTGGAGAGTTGGGAAGAGAGCTGCTTTTTTTGATAGGAAATATAATGGATTCCCTCCATTTGGAAGGCAATTCTTGTCGGGACCAGATTAGGTTGTACAACTCAAGCAATTTGTTTATGGTTTCTTCATGGAGATATTTGAGGAAAATTGAGGGGATGTCATCAGGGCCAGCAGCTGAGTTTTTTGTAGTGGATAGAGCTAGAGTCAATTCTTGTTTAGAAAAGTGTAGGTTTATTGGAGATGTTTTTGAAATGGTTGAAAAAAAAAACTGCTTTCAAGTTTACATGAACAATCTGTTATAGTTTTGCCTAATGCTCCGTAATATTCGGAATTTTAAATAAGCAACCAACAAATTCCTGGACAGTACATAAAATAAAAGAATGGTTAACGAATGAAAACATTTCATTTCCTCTGCTGTGCTTGTTTTCAAGCGTAGGCTATTGTCGTATTAACAAGCTAATAAAATGTTTCTCGTTCGGCAGCTAGATGAAACAATTCCTCGACCGTTCGACCTGTCCATTGTAGCATGCGAAGGTAACACCACAATTTGAATGCTTCTGATTTATTAAGATTTTTTATTTTTGTTCTCCAGGTTTCAAGATGACAGAACAAAGCGGACCAGACGTAGCACTTCAATACTCTTAGACGAGTGGTCAATGACAGACTTCTACTGCACAATACAGAACGCAAGTTAATAAAGCTTGTTTGTGCAAGCTCTATTTCTGTCGAAATTCCCTCATCAATTTCAACCCTGCAGTCAATCGAACTATCCAGATATCTAAAGTGCTCTCCCTTTCCAGGATTTTGTTATCTAATTTTAGTATTTAGTCTTTGATATGAATTTTTCCGAGCACCATCCATTTTGTTTTTGTTTTTTGCGTTGATTGTTACGCCCGTTCAGTGTATTCGTTATTTAGAGCGTTCTTGAATGTCTTCTAGGCTCTCTGCCATTATGGCGGTGTCATCTGCGTATCTGATGTTATTAATAATTTCACCACCAACACCTTCGCGACGATTATTCAATGCTATCTTAAAAACTAGTTCAGTATAGGTATTAAACAACATGAGTGACGTAACACATCCCTGTTTGACACCGTGCTTAATAGAAATTTTTGCTGAAACCTCTTGATCCACCTTAATATAAACGGTCTGATTTTAGTCAAGATTTTTGAGCAATTTAATGTTATACATGTCCAGACCAAGTGAGCCGAAGCATCGAAATAGTAGTGTATGTGGTACCTAATCACAGGCTTTTTCGAAAACATACGTAAATATTTCTTACAAGAAGTTTATTATTTTAAAAATTTAATGAGTGGCTGTAGAGTCACTTTTTGGGTTGGCATAGAGAAGAACATTGTAGTTGTGCTATATGATAATAAATAATCCATTGTTTTTATTGTACTAGAAAATTTTAGCTAAATAGAAATAGATACCTTTCTTTTGCTTTATAAAATCACGTAGCTTTTGTATATTGTAAAAGATATATGTGCTGTTTGAGACAACTTTGCATCGTTTAGCAAAAAAATATAGAAAAATGTGCATAAAGCAACTCAGATAGACAGTCTCACATTTCTAGAACAAATGAAGGTTATCACCTTTTTCTCATTGCAGTTAACACATTATTATCTGTTATCATTTTTCTAAGAGATATTCTAATTTTAAAAATGCTTTTATAAGAAAAAACGTAAGACTGGTGTTCATTTTCCATATTGACATTATAACTGTGCATATTTGTTTATTATGTAATCGTAATACTGCCTAACGATACTGATTTCCTGGTCAAAAGTTTATATTTATGAATACGAATTGTATTCATTCTTGTACGGAATACATGAAATTTACGGTACAAATATTATCATTATCGATTAATAGACAAAAGTTAACAGTCGTGACAAAGGAACAGATACAGTGGATAAGAGAGTGGCAAAAAGAAATCAAAATAAAAGATCAATAGATCAATAGATCAAGTCTTAGTTGTCCAAAATTAACTTCTAATAGAAATAAGGAACTATTACTAAATTTCAGAAAAAGTGTCATAAAATACTAGTTACACTAGTTACAGCTCAATATAGAGTGACAAAACTTGCTACATACTGCTGATGGGATTGCTACACATTTTTTTTTTGTTAAGGAGGATGAGAGCTGCTTCTTTGACTTTTTTCATGTCTTATCTATGTTTCTTGATTATTGATGCATCTTTCCATTGTACTCTTTGCTCGTTGCCCCAGGCATATTTCCATATCTGGGATTTATCGAAGTATCTGTTTTTGATGTATGTTTCATGCTCGTCCTGACATTTAGTGGTCTTGCGGTTTGTCCCACGTAGAAATTGTTGCACTTAGAGGGTATTTTATAGATGAAATTTTTCATATTTCTTGTGTTGTTGGGTTTGGTTTTATAGACGATAGATCTCGATGTGTTGGTTGTTTTGAATGTTGTGATGTTGTGCTTGTTTCCTCTCCTTTTCACTTTGTATGATAAGCCCTTTACCTATGGTATTCTTGTCATCTTTGAGTCCCTTCCTGTGAGTGTTTCTGGATCGCTTATGGTGTTTTGTTGTTTCCTTTCTTCAATCTTGTGGAATTTCGTTTGTAAATGACAATGGGTAGTCACTTTTAGCCAAAACTTTTGTTAGCAGGTATTTTCTTTTTTCACCAAAGACCTGGACTTTAAAAAGAGTTATGAAAACATGTTAGAATGAAAGAAAAGTACTAAGGAGAATCTATGAAGCGGTGAATGACAATGGAGTGTGGAGAAGACCATACAACTTCGAGCTTTAGATAGAATATACCAGGAACCAAATATGGTAAAACACATCAAGATAGGACATCTGAGGTGGGTAGGGCATGTAATGCGGATGAAACAAACTGACTCAGCTAGAAAATCGCTAATTGATAGACCCATTTGTGAGAGAAGAATAGGAAGACCCAGAACAATGTTCTTTAATAATATCAATGAAAATATGTCCTTCTCGGAGGAAAGCGTGAATAGGAACGAGTGGAGAGAAATTCTTAAGGAGGCTAGGACCCACAAAGGATTGTAATGCATAAATAATTAATGATAATGAAAACATAATCTAGACGGAATTTGAGATTACTGAACATATTTTAAATAAGGGAGTATTAGGAAGAATGAAAATTGCAAATTACAAACCATAAAAAGTGGTCATCCTTCAATAATAAATATGCCTTTGTATGATTTCACAATATATAATTGAGATACTCGTCAGCTTCTTGTTCTAAGATTGTCTTTCCCATGTCCTTTCTAGGTGTGCAAATTTAAATTTTGTGCCATGTTTTATTACATAATTATTTGAATAAAATTACAATTATGATTATTCTAAATTCCTTCTAATTCTTACATAATTTAAAATAGAAAAAAAAAACAATTTCGTAGTTTACCTGAGTTCATTATGCGGTCGTCTTTTGGGATAATATATGCGACACAAGTTCACATAAGTTTGTATTAGTTTAAATTATTATTAATAATATTTACATATACAATCGCATCACGTTCTGCAGCGGATGTACAAGGCGATCGTCTTATACCGGAAACAGATACCGAAATCGTGTTACCGACTGGCAAAATCTCAAATATACGATGACTGTCTGGGATTGGAAAATAAATAATTTACTTTAATAAATATCATATTTATGTATATTTAATACCTATTGAAAGTCATTTGCGACGTCTAAATCCATAGGAGTGACAAATGAAAGAAATGTAAATCACTTTACAAAAAATTTGCAAAAATAAGTTTTCTGGTTGAAGACCAATAGTATATTCTGTCAGAATATACAGTGCACAGATTCTAAATATGCCGGTGGAAGATGGCTTCTATGCGTTGTATTATAGTTGGTGTATGAGAGAAAAAGTTTTCGAAATAATGAAATAACAAATTTTATATTATTATTTGTTATTTCATTATTTTGAAAACTTTCTCTCATACATCGACTATAATACAGTGCATAGAAGCCATCTCCCACCGGCACATTTAGAATCTGTGCACTGTACTATCTTTCCTTTCGTTTCTTTATTTTTTTTTTCTTGTCTTTTGTTGATTACTATTGTACTTTCTTCTGTTGATTTAGTTTGATCATTATGAACGTACAGTTTTGCTTATTATTTCCTTAGTTTGTTTTTATTTAGTATTATTCTAAACGTTGTGGAATCTATGCTTTTATCAAATAATTCGTTGGAAATAAGTCACAGCTACGAAACAAAATCTTTTATGTAACGTGTTGACTTCCAAACGGGAAAAAATTTTCAAAATACAATTTTTAAATTTAAGCCTGTTCAATCATCCCGCAATTTCTTCCAATTTTGTCTCTCCGAAATTTATTTTAGCTACGGCCTTGGATAACAAATCCTTAGGAGAATTATACTACAGTTTCTAATTGGCATATCGAGGGCAATTCATGGTACTTCTACGATTCTTTCCCTTCTCAGAAATAAGTCAATGGCTTGTGTGTTTTGTCCTTTTACTCACCCTTCACTTCTAAGAGCAGATAAGTCCCTTTTACCCGAATCGGTCCTCTCTTCTTAAGTATAATTAGGACTAATCTCACATGAGCCAAAAAAACCATCTTTAGAAAAAAATGAAGCTCTCATACGAATATCGCAAAGTGTTACTTCACTTTTGTACCAGCCTTCGAGCTAAGCAGATGAACTTGACGACTTGGATGTCATTTCTGTTTGTGATTGTATCTTGGACCTTGCATATTTTATCTTGTATGCATATTGTAAGTTGCATATTTCATCTTACATCCTGCTGCTAGTTAGATACATGCTGCGTATGGCCTGCCGTTGCGTTCGCTAGATACCATCCTGCCGCTGTATTACCTATGACACTGCGTGTTTACGTTGACAGAATCACCGAATTGTTTATTGACGCCACTCCATAACGATTACCGTTTCCTTACTTGAAGACATGTTTTTTAGAAACGTCATACCTCGTCAGACACGTGAAAATAGTATGAACGTGTAAGAACATTTTGTTGCTTTTTGTTTAGACTCTAAACTTTGATATTTCGATTACCAATTATTCAGTTTTTCTTGAGACCATGAATCAAGCTCTCCAAGCAGCTTCGGAATGTCATATGGATCATATTGAAGTAACGTACGCTTTGGCAATTTAAAAAGTAACTTTGTAAATACAGACCCAAGAAGAACCTAATTTTGATAAATTATTCATTCATATTGGATCTCTCCATATTATAATGGCATACTTCCAAGTGATAGGGAAATTCATCGATGTATATTATTATATTATGGTAAATAGCGAATTATTGGCGAGTGGATCTGTTAATAGTTTTTTTACAGAAAAACATTTCAATCGATGTAAACGTTTGTAATTTCATTACAGCATTTACTGAAAAGTCAAAAAGAAATCTTTTGAATTATTTGAAGTAAAGATTCTAAATATATCCTTTGATTAATATCTCAAGCAATACACCTGAACACTTGGAATAGAGTTACGCTGTTTTAGAAGAATTCGTTAGCCACATGTACGGTTATAAAACTTGTAATAATGTGAATCTCGTACGCGTAGCAGCTTTTTTGAAAATGGATAAAGTTGGCTCATAAGAAGAGGTGCTGAGAATAGACCAGAATTTTGAAGGATCCTGGTTCCTCCATGTCAAAGAGAATTGCAACAACATTTATTGCGAACGACTTATATTGCACAGCTCTGGAGTAACGCTAACGTTGCTATTCCAAATTCGTCTTCACCAACGGATGATGGGTGGGTAGAATAAGATGGAAAATTCATATTCCAATGGTTCCAGGGTGAACAGTTACCGATGTTGACTAGTATTTTTTAATGAAAATGGCGATATATCAGGTATTTGTATATTTGTTGTATATTTTTTTCATATTCATATTTTATAGAAATAGCGGAAAACACGTGCGAATTATCAGAACCAGAATATAATCCAATTATTAAAGATAATGATAAAGAATTCAACAATGAATGATTTTTTTAATAAGTCTATAATCTAGCTATAAATATACATAGTATAAAATAAAAAATACTCCTTTGATATACTTACTCTTTGTAATAATTTCTTTGTTCTCTTGTTATATGTTCTTTGTTATTTCAATTAATTGATGTATAGGTTGACATACTTTTGTTAAAAAAAGCAAAAGTTGAACAAGCGTTAAAATTTGCTGAGAAAATAAAAAAAAAAGGTTATTAGTTAAATTATAAATGTTACTGCTTAGTGCTTGTTACGCGAGTCTAGGCGTGACGCTGCCCTTTGAAAGACCAGCTAACATATTTTGACACATCAAAATACCAGCTAACATCAATTAAAATGATTATTGAGTTGTAAAATTTGATATATACAATTTTCAGCTTTGCCAAAATGATACGAGTTGTCCTTATTTTTCTGTTATGTTCACATGGCCAGCTAACATGTTTTGCCACATACATGATGCAGCTGACGCTGTTTTCTTAGATCTACAATTCATAAATTAATGATTTATACTTTTTAATATTGGCCAAAATAGTCCAAGAATATTTTTTATTATTAATTTTCCTGGTATTTTTTCATTTTATGCCCCGGTTTTGGGCCAGCCAGGACACATAATTTGTTAATAAGCTTTGGAACAACTAACTATATAAAAAATAAAAACTGTCATGCCAACATGCTCCGGTCAAATTTGACGATACCTTTCGGACTATTAGAGAAGCTATAAATTAAAGCATACAATTTGTCTGTTACTCCGAGTATACTTATTTATACTCAAATAATAGTTATTCTAGAGTAAATAAGAAAAGTTTTCTTTAATTCATTATATTAAAACTTTTGGTTTCACAGAAGATATTTTTATATCTTTCGTCATCACCAAGACTTAAGTTGTTTACTTTTGACATATTTATTAAACTCCTGAGAATATTCTAGCATTTCGTTAAGTCGTTAACATTTCTGGTTAAGAATCTTAATATTACCTAATCACTTTCAAAAATAGTATCTCTTGAACAGATTGACATTATTCATAAGCGTTAATCTGTGCAAAACAACACACTTTTTACCTTGCCATGTATGGCTAGTAATATTGATTTGAAATGTTGATTGGAGTCGATTATAAATGCCGAGCCAGGTGTGAATGTTCTTTTAATATAATTCGAATTTTCGCATTGGTAATTGGGCCTCCCAATAACGAAGTTGGTGGTTTCAAGGTCTGTGGAGCATTCATTAACCTTTAGAGGTCATATTCCTAGCTTGTAAATACTTTTGCGTTGTTTACTCTTTAACTTTACACTTTTTTCATATACTGGCTTAATTTTTCTCATACAATCAGTTGTGTGAATGTATTATAATATATATATATATATATATATATATATATATATATATATATATATATATATATATATATTTATACTAACTGACCCACCGAACGTCGTATCGCTTAATTAAATAATGTATAAAATTGCAATAAGCTCCTCTTTCGAATCTGTTAAGTCACAGAAATCTCTGGGTAATGAAATGAATCGGGCCGAGGTGTTAATAGCGACTTTACCATTTCCAACAGCTTCAGAAACACAATTGCACTTTGACCTTCTTATAAAAACACTCTGGCTCTTAGTTTGTCTGCAGCAATCAATTGGGGAATCATTATTAAATAAGGAACAGTTTAAAAATATAATCACGGCTTCACCAAAAATGTTTTTGATTGTCACTAATATCTTTTAAAGTTCTGTCCAGTCCCTGTAATGACCTCTTGTGG
Source organism: Diabrotica undecimpunctata (assembly GCF_040954645.1). Taxonomy (NCBI): domain Eukaryota; kingdom Metazoa; phylum Arthropoda; class Insecta; order Coleoptera; family Chrysomelidae; genus Diabrotica; species Diabrotica undecimpunctata. Next base: position 71,379,187 of record NC_092804.1, on the reverse strand, counting down.
GTCAATGTACATTCATCCCAAACAATTACATACCAGTAAAATCTTCGCTATTGCTCTATTTTTGGCGATATTGCAATCTGGTGTTTCATTGATTTGTATGTTTAATGGTAATTTTAAGGCAAAAATTGATATTCGTTCGCCTTCCAATAAAGTTGCAAGTATTCCAGATGAAGCCAACACTAGGGCTACTGCGTTCTAATCCTTGCCAATAACAATAATGTTTTGTCTGTCCATTTCCACAATTGTGGAAAATTTGTATGAACTATTTCGACAAATGCTTCTGTGTTGAACTGTTATTCTCTTTGTAGCTGTTGTTCTTTTTCACAAAGTCACACACAAAATATGTACTTTTAATTTTCGTTATTTTTAAGTCAGTAATTATTATTAAATTTTATCATCATGGTCATTAAAATAATCGCTGTCATCATCACTATTCCAAAGCTATAATCGACTGTTTTATCAAATGTTACTTAATAGTTTTCTTCGTGTAATGACGTGGTAGAACAAACAATTGTAAACCCACGTTCTTGATCCATTATGTCGACCATATTATATTGTTTCAAAAAGCTTTTGTTTTTATTACCTCCAGCAGCTGATTTTTGTGTAATTTTCTTAGTAATGTAGTCTGTTCCATAAGGAAATGTTGAATGTATTCTTTTTTAGAACCGTTGATTAAAATTTTCCTGGTTTGCGCATAATGATAAATTGCACTGCTAGTAGGAACATTTGGAAATAACTGTTTTGCAACCAGTTCTCAAACAAGTCGACCTTTAAATTGTCTTGGTAATCCAACATCAAGTCGCTGATATTTTTATTCGGAAGAAATAAAGTATCCACAAAACCTCGTTAGGAGTCAGCATGTAAAATTATAATTCGCTTTTCATGTCTGGTTGGAGCGTTGCAGTATTAACGTAGTTTTGCATTTTATCAGATTTTCTTAGTCTATCAGTTTTATAAAAAATATGGCACATGTTTTTCAAAATTTAAACCTAATATTAATCAAGATAATCCATCAAATACAAAGTAGACAACAAATCAGATCAGATCATCAAAGTAGATTGGATGGCCTGTAAGTTACGTATATTGGTCAAACATATCAATATTTACACAAAAGAATTATTGCCCACAAAAGCAGTATAAGTAATAAACCAAAATTACAACTTTAGTTAAATAGGTATAAAGGATGGGGAATTAATCAAAATAGTGATTATTTTACCATTGGCAATTTACAGACTTTAACCTGTATTAATAATAAAATAGATGTAGTAAAAAACAACTACTGTTTTAGTTTTCAATACTGTATGTAGCATATAGGATACAAAAATATATTGTTTTATTAATTAAGATCACACCGATAGTTTCTTTTTCATATCATTCATGTTCTCCTTTTATATGGTTTGTTTCAGTACATGTTTTCAGTGTTTGTTTGTTTACATGATGTAAAGGTCATGGTTGCAGAATGGGGAACAAAGAAATCCAAATACTATGTTATGCAGACGACGCCGCATTAATCGCCGATACAGAAGACGAAATATCTTCAATACAACAGCCAAGAAATACAATATGATAATATCAGCAGAAAAAATCAAATGTACGACAACATCTAAAAACCCACTACGATGTAAAATTGAAATTGATGGGAACATAATAAAGCAGGAAGCAAGGTTTAGATATCTGGGAATAGATATAATTAGTTACGGAGATCTTGAAGAATAAGTACGACAACAAAGCTTAAAAGGAAGTAAAATGGCGGGATCTTTGAATGACACAATCTGGAAGAACAAACACCTAAGACAAGACACAAAAACAAGAATCTGTATATGTATCTGTATACACGGTGGAGACAAGGCCTGACACATCTAAAAAGAGATGACTACTAGAAACAACAGAGATGAAAATACTCCCGACGAATATCAGAGAAAAGTCTGTTGGATAGGGGGAGAAGCGAAAACATAATAAGACCATGCAATATAGAAGACATAAATGGATGGGTGACAAAACGGAAACAGAAGTGGAACGAACACATTAGTAGAATGGCAGAGGATAGGATAGTACGAATAGCACGAGATAAGTTACCAAATGGACGAAGAAGTATTGGCAGACCAAGAAAAAGATGGTGCGATAATTTAAACAATTTAGGAGGCTAATATTGAAGAAGAAACAGGCTTTAAAGTCTACATAAGAGAGGGAAGAAGAAGTTTCAGAAGCTTTATAATTATTGGTTTGAATTTAACGAGTTATTTTTATTTTTAAAACACTGTCTATTGAGGATCAACAAATTTTGATGACCGTGTATGTGCCGTTGTGTGCCTACTTCTGCCTGTAGATGCATGATGCAAATTGCTCGAAAAGGTGCACCGAGTAAATTCCCGTTGGTTTTTCTTAAATGTGATTGGAGTTTTTATTTGGTTTTTGATCACTTAATCGTAGTTGGACTTTATGACGAATGAATTGTTTTGTCAATTCTACTTGTTAATGTTGTATTTCATTTAATATATTATGCATAAGCGTATCTTTTATTTTAGAATAAAACTGGCATTATGTAATATTGGTTTATTTTAGTGATTGGATACAGAGTATGTAATGTATATATCATATATCTAGTTAACTTTTCAAGTTTGCTATTATTTATTTTGATCCACTATGTTTCTTCTTGTACCTAATTCATAATTACACGGAAATCCAAGTTCTTTATGATATACATAATTAATTTTAATGTTACCTAATAACGAAACTTGTTAAACCAAAATAAAAAATAAATGAAAAATTATCCTCCGGAAACATATCCAATCAAATTTCAGCTTAATAATAACCGGCACAAAAAATATTGTTATTCAAGATTAAATAAAATCGAAATGAGAAACGTACGAATAAAAATAACATCGCATAAAGTGTTTTTATTCAGAAACATAACCTCTAAAGGTTAATGAATGCTCTACAGACCTTGAAACCAACAACTTTTCATTATTAAGTTCTGTGTGGCTACTCACTGTAAAGAATATTTTTTAAATGTTGTGGAGGTTCTTATAATCTTAATGTAGGTTATAATTTTGTTACATTAAAGTAAGATTATGGCGAATCATAGACAATCGAATTTTATTACCTATTTAATAGGTATTACATTTATTAATACAAAGAAAGCAAAATATTTTAATCAGATTAGGTAAATATGAACGAAATACTTTGATAGTTTATTAAACTAAGTCTTCGACAGAGAACCAACGACATCTGAAGAGACAGTAAAAGCAATGATAAGGAAATAATTATGAGGATATTTCACAAGCACTACAAAACGTAAATAAAGGAAAAATTGGATAAGATAATACCGCTGGAAAAATATAGACAGCGTTAGGGGAGATGGGAACAAGTTGGCTAGCACCTTTATTTATTAGTATTATGCAAGTGGGAAAAACAACGTGTGCATACAGAAGGGCATCTTAGTATTGTGTTCAATAAAAGAAACATTATTAAGACATCATGTAACTCGCGGGAATTTAGGGAATAGTAGATAATAATAGATATTGAAGATTTCATGGCGCTTCTTTCTACATTGAGTATAAGAAGTTTATTATTGATATCCCTTGCATATTTTTTATTATTCTGACATTTGAAGAAAATGGGAACTTGGGGAATGTAGTCAATTGATTTTAGCTAATACAAGTAAAACTCTTTTGAGCTTGGTCGAGCTTTCGGAAATTTTATTTCCTGTTTCGAGTCAATCTAAAAATGTATCATAAATGAGTTAGCTGTCTATCTCTCTAAAATTATACCCAAAAGAGAGCAATTCGACAGTAGCCCAGTCTGGTTATCCAAAAATCATCGATTTTACGGCAAAAATTTTCACAGATATCTGAAGCTTTTAAGACATAAGTGGGGGTTACTAGATGACGAATAGATGAAAAAGTACTCGTATTTTTACCTTGCGTTTTTTTTTAAACAATAATTTATGGTCACAATTTGATTTTTTGTCTATAAGTTTTTTCCCTTATATTTTACATAAACAATATTTATATCATTTTTTTATATCATGAATATCTTTATTTTCCCGTTTTTTAAATTAAAATTGATAAATAATTTACGGAGATATTTGCAAAAAGCAGCTTTTTTGCACTAATTTATAAATTTTATTAATTTTTTTATTAACAAAATAAAATGTTATTAATACATTTGAACATCGAGGAATTACCGTCTTTTAAATTTGTGCGAAATTTCCCCCCGATCGGTCATATAGTTTAAAAGTTATTTAATGTATTTATCCCTGAGGCTAAATACTTAAACTATTGAACTTGCCCTATTAATGATGCTAGAGACATTTAGCAAATTTCATAGGATTCTTTAAGACTTAAATTATCTCAGAAGTTAAATGCATATTGCGTTTTTATCGAAATTATTTACAAAATAAACGTTTGAAAAAGGGGTGTTTTTTACTTATAAACAATTGTAATAACTTTATTATAATATAATATTATTTATATAATATTTTTCAAGCTACGTACTTGTACGTACAACCTTTGGATAGCTGGTAAAAAAACTCACATAGAAACCTTCTATGGCCAATAGGAATGAAGTTACGGACTATTTTTAAATCTCCATTGTTTACGAACATTAAGAAGTAAAATTTGCACAAATTTTGAATGAAGGAAAGTGGAGGGGATAACTGCTTCAGCTCCGTTTTTTTTTTCGAGATCGAAACTTCAAATTGAAACACGTAAGAAAAATTTACATTCACCCTACCCTCCCTTCCCCCCTCCCCCTCCCGGAACTTCAACATTTTTTTTTCATCTTATATCAATGATGTAATAATACTTAAACTTAAGGTAATTTTTTACACATTATATTATTATATTCCTTATATTAATTATGATTATGTTAATTTTCCGAGATTTCCGGGGGGAGGGGGGGGGGGTGAAAATTATCATCATTATTAATACCGCGACAGACAGCCAAATTAAAAAAAAAGTAAGTTTTTACGATGAATTTCAAATGGACTCAATTTTTCCGAGGTGTCCCATATTTCCCGGCCAGTGAAAACTATAAAAAATTTGTGGAAATTTTACTTCTGAATGTTTATAAACAATAGCGATATGATTTTTTAAAAAATAGTCCCTAACTTCGTTCCTATTGGTCATAGTAGGTTTTTTTAATGTGTGTTTTTTACCAGCTATCCAATGGTTGTACGTACAAGTCTGTAACTTAAAAAATATAGAAGTTATTACAATTGTTTATAAGTAAAAAACATACCCCTTTTTCAAACATTTATTTTGTAACTAATTTCGATGAAAACGCAATATGCATTTAACTTTTGAGATAGAGAAAGTCTTAAAGAATCCTATGAAATTTACTAAATGTGTCTAGCATCATTATTAGAGCAAGTTCAATAGTTTAAATATTTAGCGTCAGGGATACATAAATTAAATAAAATTTAAACTATTTGACCGATCGGGGGTAAATTTCGCACAAATTTAAAAGACGGTAATTCCTCGATGTTCAAATGTATTAATTGTTTTAACTTTTTATTTTGTTAATAAAAAAATTAATAAAATTTATAAATTAGTGCAAAAAACTGCTTTTTTACAAAAAACTCCGTAAATTATTTATCAATTTTAATTTAAAAAATGGGAAAATAAAGATAAATAAATGGGAAAAAACCTATAGACAAAAAATCAAAGTGTGACCATAAATTATTGTTAAAAAAAACGCAAGGTAAAAATACGAGTACATTTTCATCTATTCGTCATCTAGTAACCCCCACCTATGACTTACAAGCTTCAGATATCTGCGAAAAAATTTTCGACCTTTTTTTTAACCAGACTGGGCTACAGATCCTTTTTATTATTTAGTAGTGTAGTTTATGTTTAATTTTTATGTCTTCTAAATCATTCATGTTCTTGGATCGATTAGTTCTTGTGGCAAATAATAACTATTATTGTGAGTCAAATTCTCCATCACCCCCTTTTTAGCAATTTCACATTTGAGATTATCAGACTGTTTTGTTTCATGAGCTCATTACATATTATTTATAAAAAAAGTCATGATACATGTATCGTTGTTATTCTTAACTATACAATTTTTTTCATTGTTGTTTTATTGTTTCAGGTAAGAGTCAAAATACGTCAAAATACCAGTTCTTGTGTAACATTATTTTAGGTAAGTGTATGGTAATTACTTTTTGTTTTATGACTACTACTATCAAACCTGTTTACTTACTACTAGTACACGAAATATTTCGTGTCATGTTTTTTTTACCATAAATAAATATCCACAATTTGCAGATCCGTTAGTACTTAAATATTAATTTTGAAAATAATTTAAGTATATTATTATTATTATTTTTTTAAAGATTCAACATTTTTCGGTATATTGTTTTAGGTTTGATAATTTTTGGCCGTAGGTATATATGTAACATACATTTTTATTTTGTTATAATACCATCTTGGTTATTTATCTTTTTTACAGCTAAAGTTATGTATATTAGTTATTCTAGATTATCATCTGATAAAATTATTTCGGATTTAAACCGTGCCTAAACTTTATTTGGTATTGAAAGAGACATAGAGAGAGAATTCTAAACCCAATTATGTACACAAACGATTACAAAGAGTACAAAATATTTTATTAAGTTTCCATTCCATTTACTATTTCTTTTGTCTTCATTCGTTGAATTTTCCGTTTTCCATCTTTCATTGAATCTGATTTTACCAAGTACCAAAGAGTGGTCGCTTCCAAAATTGATTATTTTTCTGTTTTTGATCACGTAATCTATCATTGATCTCTGTCCTTTAGTATTTTCAAATTTGTAGTTATGTTGATTTTTATGGTCAAAGAATGTGTTGGTTATTCTTAGTTCGTTGGTTGTGCGGAAATCCACCATCCTTTTTCCGTTCTCATTACTGAGTCGTTCGTTAAACCACGTTCCAGATATTATTTTGTCTCCTATTCTGGAATTGGAATCCCCCAATATATGTTTTTTAGTAGTTTCTAACAACCGAGGAAAATACATTTTATATATTTATACATAATACATAAGTCTTTATAATCATACTTATTCCTATTCTAAAAAACGAGTAGTAATCCAGTTAAAGTGCTACTGTAATAAAATCTTAATTAGCGTAGGTAATCGTCACATGCATGACCTAACTTTTTTACCATTTTTTGTTTTCTTTAAAATGGAACATGCGAAAGTATAAAATAGATTTAAGACCTTATGGATAACTTTATGACATTTACAGGAGAGATATTTGTGAAGAGTGTAATACAACTCCAGACTCAAAAGCATTATTTAAGATTAAACCTCATATTTATACTGATTACAAGTTCCAGTAATGCCATTGGTTTGTGCTGAAATGATGACTACTTTTAAAAATGAAATGAATCAAATAAATTTTAGGTTTAAAGTTATGCCTTATAGAGCTTAGAGTTCAGAGAGCCTTAGATCCAATCTTAAATGCAATAATGCAATGTACAAGAGCATTTACAAGAATATTTGTATCAAACTTATAACAAAATTCTTGTTTTTCCAAGTTGCATCTTCTATCAAAGGTTGGAATTCATCATGGCTATGCGGACCCTATTGCCTGCCGCTTTAAATAGTTCTGCACTACTGCATTCAAATCATTCCCTCAAGTATCCTTCGTCTTCCAACATTTCGCTTTCCTCGAATTTTGCCTTTCATAATAAGTAGCAATAATGAGTTTTTTGCCCTCTCATCACATGTCCTAAGTACTCAAGTTTTCTTCTTTTGATAGTCAATATTATTTCAGCTTCATTTTCTATTCTTCTAGTAACTTCTAAGTTTGACATTCTTTGAGTCCATGATATTCGTAGGATTCTCTCTAACACAATATTTCAAAGGTGGACAACTTATTCAGATGCACGTGTTTTAATGTCCATTCTTTCAAACCACAAAGAATATCATAAAGTACGTAACACCGAAGCATCCTTAGGTGTAGTCCTAACCTTATATCCCGACAAAAAAAACTTTAAGTTTAACGAATGATGCACGAGCTGTTTAAATACGTGTCTTAATTTCTTTGGTTTGGTCTACATTTGATGTTATCCATGTATTTGTAGGTATCCACACTCTCAATCACAGTATCTTCAACAATCAATCAGATGTTTGCATCTGGTACAGTAATGATCATGCATTTAGTTTTCTTTAAATTCATCCTTAGTCCGTATTCATTACAGCATTCATTAAGACGTTACATTACGTTCTGTAAATCATTGTTAATATCCGTCATTATTAGTGTATCATCTGCAAAACGCAAGTTATTTAAAACTTCTCCATTATAGATATACCTTCTGTTGAATCTGAGAGCGCTTCTTTAAATACAGCGTCACTGTAGACATTGAAGAGTTGTGGTAACAGCACCCAACCCTCGCGGACTTTGTATTTTAATATATCGTGTATTCCGGTTGTCAACTCTTACCTTGACAGATTGATTCCAGTATAGATTAGATATAATTTTCATATCACGACTGTCAAATTTTTTTATTTTTAATATATCTACAAGCTTTTTGTGTTGAACCTTATCAAATGCTATTTCAAAATATACAAAACATAAGTACATGTACTGATTTATGTCCATGCATCTTTGGGCCAACACATTCAAACCGAACAAAGCATCTCTTGAGCCATACCATTTCTAAAGCCAAATTGTGTGTCACTAATTTCATGTTCAGAGTTTTCACAACTCTGCTGTGCATTATTTTCAAAAATGTTTAAAGTGTGTGAATCATTAAAGCTATTCTTCTGTGATTTGAGCAGGATGTTGCACTTTACTTTTGGGTATTACTACAAAGATCGATTGCAGCCATTGTCTGGGGATTGTGGCAGTCTGATATATTAGATTAAAGAGTTCAACCACTACATCAATAACATCTTCATCAATGAGTTTTAATAATTCGATGGGCTCATCTTCTGATCCAGTAGCTTTCCCCTCTTTTGCGGTTTTGATGGAAAAGTTATTAAGATATAATAAGACTTTGTTCCTAGTAGATACTCTAAATAATATTGTTCTTATCGTTATCAGTTTTCAAAGTATTCATAAGTTTTTATTAATTTTTATATATGTATTCACTATTTTTATTTCTAAGAATGTATTTATATACCGTGAATATCCATTCCATTTTTTTTTAATTCGTTGTGAATGTCGAGTACTGGGTACAAGGTGAATAAACTTCCACTAAAACCACGTATGTATAAGAAAGTGTACCAATTATGACGAATATTGGGCACTAGGTACGCGGCTTATCGCTACCTTTTAGCGTGTAAAGCGAACGCGATAAAGACTTCCTTTCATAACTCAGCCTTCGAGGTTTAGTCAAGGGCAATGCTTATTTGTAATCTGCACATCTTCCAAAGTAAACATTTTTATCTCTCGATAAGCCAACAATGAACTATTTCAGTCTTGGTCATCACACTATATTTTTAGGTAATATTCTGTCATTTCCAGGAGATTTTTGTCAATAAGGTGAGGTAATTCACCTTGAATTTCATAAGCCTCATATACAATTTTTTTAAAAGGTATTTCAATTTTAATCTACATATAAAATAAACCCTACATCCGCGTATCTCTAGCGTTATTTCATTTGAAAGTTATGTTCATATGGAAGTTCTATTAGAGAAATGTTTTTGTTACCAAAATAATAACCAGAAATACTTAAATAGTTTATTAATTAATTAATTAATCTTTAATAATATTTGCACACTGTCATCATTCGTATTATAGGAAATAAACCAAAACAAGTAAGCCAAACTTACGATACCGTCTGTTATAAGAATTAGAAAATGGCTAATATTACAACGGACGTATTTATACTTCCCTTTTATTTCGTTTCATTTTATTAAATATTATAACTACTTTCATCAATCTTTTTTTACAACATGCATTTATATTTCCTAATAAAACAATTTAAATTGTATTATTTTCTCTTTTTTTTTTCTTCTGCGACTAATACATGTCCTTTATTTAAAATTATCATAATGCGTTCATCTTAATTCGCAAAAAAGACTGTATATCATGGAAATCAGAGGTAATAGAAACAGACAAAAGTGTCTTTGATAGGATAACAATGAAAAATGAGATGAAAAAATGAATATGGTATGCAAAAATGGCAAAAAATCATCCCTTCTATCAACGGAAAGATGGATAATCAAAGAACAGACGTAGATAGTTAAATGCGATCATTATCGACGAGTTACATTAAAATCAAAAAACAGTTACGCTTTATAGCTTTAAGCCTGCAATTGACAACATTTTTTGTTTAACCCAGATCATAAAAAGGCAATTGGTACTTTGCCATTATATTCTTTAAACCTTTAACCAGAAGCGACTCTAAAAATAATTAAAATCTTTTTACTGCTTTCCCTCTATTACGGGAAGAAACTAAATCATTACCATAAACATCGTTAAGAATTTTTAAAATACAATGGATATAAATAAATGAAGACTTATGTTTCTGTGCTAATATTTAAAACATCACAAAGTATTACGTAAGTTCCTCTATATATGTAGAAATATGCTTATATCAAATTAAGTAAAGATAAGAAGTATACAGTGTTATCAAATAATTTTGGATAGATATGAGCTTTTTAGCGATATTTCTATGATTATGCTACCGTTGACTTTTGTATCATGAATACTTTCAAAAGTCACTTTACTCGATGATGTTGGAATCTGATTCTCATTGTCTAAACGTTTACTTTCTTTATTGCTGTAAAGAATACTAAACTACAGTATACTCCCTCTATAACGAACACGGTTATTACGAGGTTTCGCTTATAACGAGATACATTAGATGTCCCGTGAAATTTCTATTGAACTATAACCGTCTATAGCGAGGCAAATTTGGTTATAACGAGAGAAAATAAGATCCAAAAACGTGGTTTTTACGTTTTTGGTCCGGTAGTGGCTATAAATAAATACCTTTTCAAACAGCCCCTCAATAAACTTAACTGCAGCCCGCAATAAACTTCTTTACAATGAATAAATACAACTGTTTCACATCTTTAGAAAATATGATAGAATGATACTGGACCATTTAAAGCAGTTAAAAATGACAGAGTTCTTAAAATTGCAGAAGCAATAGTTTATATTATCCTTGAAAATAGGCTTTATACATTATGTAGTTGGAAAAAAATATAAGTACAGATTTTTTGTTTTAACGTATATCATTGATAATAAAAGTAAACAACTCTTTTATGTTTTAATATATTTCATTGACAATAAAAGTAAATAACATTTTTCAAAAACGCCATTCAAACAATATTTATTAGCATCTTATATTGCTCCGAATGGCTTCACTATAGGAAGTTAATGGTTTAGAAAACTACAGATTCATATGTATGCACAGTATTATTATTTTCTGATATAACGAGATCGGCTTATAACGAGGTAATTAGTCTGTCATTTCAGTTCTCGTTATAGAGGGAGTCTACTGTATTTCTGTTTTATTCTAGACGAGTTTTTGATTTATTAACGTTTTCTTCGAGTCATCATGACCAGTTATTTTAGTTAGGCATCAACTAGGCATTCCTAGTTATATTGTGATTTCATGTATGAACACACCTGTATTATTTGTTGCAGTTTTTACTTTTTGACTCGACTATCATTATTTTTTCGGCTGTTCATTCTGTTATAGTCTTAACGCTTTCTTTTTATCTGGGCAATATTTTAATATTCTGTTATTTTCTTCAGTAATTTTCTCCGAAATTTCATTCATGTTTTGAGTATTTTTATTAATTAATGTTTTTCATTATTGTGCGATTTGCAATATTATGGAAGTCTATTTTTTAGAACAGTTACGGTATGTTTTAATGGGACTGATTTAAGATATATTTATCAGATGCCGCTATTGCGTCCACATCGAAACCATTTTCTATTTGCTCCTATTATGACAGAACAGATTATTTTCACGTTCAGAGCGTTTGTGAATTGCCGCTCCGACGATCCCTTTTAGGGTGAAATACGTATAAGCGGATACACAGACGCACTATACGTGAAATAAAATCTTAACTGTTTCCTTTTATACATTTTAAGTTTTGAGATCTTCTAGGAAACATCATTATTATAGCAGAGCTCATTATGGATGTCTTTCAATTCCCTTATGTACTCACCTGGAAAATCTTCTTATTCAGTTACCGTCACAAAATATCTGGAGGTACTTTATTATATGCTTTCTAGGGATCAATGGATACCATTATATTTTGGTTTACTATATATGGTTTGGATAACTATAAATGGCAGTGAGATAGAACAAGTACAGAAATATATCCACCTAGGTCAAATTCCGAAACTTGACAAAGGGAACCAAAATGCGCAAATCACCGGGAGAGCAAGACTGGCATGGACACAATTTGGCAATTATAAGAACCGCAAAATAACTCAATAATTGGGTAGGAAAGTATTCAACCAGTGCATCTTACCTATCATGACATACTAATGTCAAACCTGGACCCTAACAAAGGCAAATATAAATAAACAAGCAACAACAGAAAGGGCAATGGAAAGAGCAATGTTAGGTATACGACTGTCAGATAAAAAGGGGAACCACTAGGTAAGATTAAAAACCAAAGTCGAGGGTATCACAACAAAAAATACCAAACTCAAATGTAGCTTCGCAGGTCACACTGCTAGACAAAGACTAACGTTGGAACGTTACAATAAAACATTACAAAGGTCTCCAACCTTACAAAGGTAGACAACCAAAAGGAAGACCACAGATGAGATGAGTAGACGACATAAAAAGGTGTTGCTGAGGATAAAGATCGATGAAAAGAGTTGGGAGAGGCCTATGTCCAAAAATGGACCATAGAGGCTAAGAAGAAGCTAATGAACATGAGACATCTAATGCGAGGGGATAGATATAAAATTGTTCATATATTCAGGGGAAGAGGTCAATAGAAATAAAACAGAATTCCTGGTTCAAGGATCTACGGCGATGGTTTGGGAATATATCATCTGAAATCTTCAGAGCCACCATTTCACGTTTAACTAGTGCCCATTGGATCTCCAACCTTTGAACGGAAACGGCGCAATGAGAAGAGTATCTCCCATATTTTCATGATGTTACTAAGCCGTTTTATAGCCTTTTAGTTTGAACATTTTCTTTGTTTTTGTACGCAAGTAGTAATTATATTAAACATTAGTAACTAATTCCCTTAATTAACCTGTTAGTTAGCCAACCTCTTCCTGTTTCTCCTAACGCTGTCCACACTCTTTAGTGGAATATCATTTGTTCCACCTGATAAACATCTTTTATTTTTTGTACTACTTAAACGACTTCACAATTGTTATTTTGGTCACCCTTGTTAATGATTCTACTGAGTTATTGTCAAGTTCTTCATTTAATAAGTTTTCAAAATGTTTGTTCCATCCTTCACGCTAGTATTTTAATTATTATCGTCTCGGATACAAATAATCAATCTTTCGCTTGCTTTCTTTCTTCTATGTTCCGTTCACCTTTTGCTTTTGCTACAGCTAATAATTACTAATGCTTCTAATTTGTTAATATAGTTTCCTTGTTGGGAACTTTGCAATTTTTAAGATTTGTGTCAGATCTGTTTCTTTGCTACTTTTTATCCATTTTTATGATTTATTTTATTTTTTGTTGGACTTCATTTGGACTACAACACCTTTTTATTTTTAAATTTTTGCTGTGCGCTTTTTGGAAGTATTTCATTTACAGTGGATATCTCTAATAATATTAGCCAAATTTCTCCAATACTTTCTAGCTATTATCTAGCACCTTTCTTGCATTCACGGGTCTCTCATTTTCTTGTCATATTTGATATTGATTCTGTATACTTTGTGATAAGTTTTCTATCTTTTGGTATTGTTGGATTGCTGGAAATAATGAGCTAATTCAAGCGCATTATCTCTAGCACATTAATTGCAGATTTTATAACCTCAGCGCAGTAAGACGGATATGTGACATATACCTTAAATTCTAGTATCTGCCAAAGACTATCACAAGAGAAACAAAGATGTCTGTAAAAGTTTATGAGTACTCCAAAGCGTTATACACAACGGTTTGAAAGTGAAGATTATCGAAGCTGATAGAAAGAAGCTTATAAAGGCGGAAAGACTATTAGTTGATACTAAAAGTGAGGTAGATAGAAATTGTTTGCAATGCTATTATGGTACAATGGGATTGTTCCTTACTGCCTTTAGGCTAAAAAATTTACTATCTAGAACCCGATGATTCTTGTCGCGTCTGCTTTTTAACGTTTACCTCGAAGAAAGAATTTTCAGAAATGCGCTTTCCCTTTCAAGAAGGAATATTTGTGAACGGTGAAGTCATCAATAATTTGCATATGCGGACGACACATAACTCCTAGCTTATACTCAAGATGATCTGATGATCTGCAAACATTACTTGACATTGTCGTTAAGAGCTGTAAGGAGCAGGTCTGGATCTGAAAATACGGAAAACCAAAGTACTCGGAATAACTAAACAACAGAATGTAAAACCTTCTATATATCTAAATAGTACCAAATTTGAGCAAGTTGATCAAACTGTTTACCTTGGATATCAGTTAAATTGTAATGTAGGGCCACTGTGAAATCAGATCCAGAATTGATTAGGCCAGAGCCGCTTTTAGAATGATGTTTAAGGCATTATGTAACAGAGACCTAAAATTGGCAATAAGAAAAAGCTGGAGTACTTCGGACGTGTAATGAGAGGTTTCAAATATAGGTTGCTACAGAATATTATGCAAGGGAAAATAGCTGACAAATGCAGTCCAGGACGAAGAAGAAAGACTTCATGGTTGAGGAACTTGCGAGATTGGTATGGTATTGATACAAGCTAGTTACGGTGGCAGTGAATAAAATTAAGATAGCTATGATGGTAACCAACGTTCTGAAAGGACATGGTATATGAAACCCAAAGGCTTGTCTGGACATCATCTGGAGATTCTAGAGGTTGGAAAATGAAATCCATGATCATGCCCACCTACATGATGGCTCAAATAAGCTTTTTAACTCTCACTAAATGACATAATAAACGGTTAAGATGATCACAAATACTAAATACCTAAAATCGATTAAGATTGATCCCTGACGGGATTATTGATATTATTGTTAAAGAAAAAGCTAGGAATCACTATCAGACCAGAATCGTTCTGCGGTATTCTAAATAGATACATTCTACGATAGATACCCGAAAAGTTGAAAAGGAACTTAGTGTAACCTAGTGGGAAAATATTCTATGTCAAGGGCAAGCAAAAGGGTTTAACGTTTTGCTCGCTACAAAAAACTACTTTAAGAGATTTGGCGAACTTAACTGAAACTCATTACCTGTGTTCTGAATGGTTACTGCTCACTCAGATATCATTTCTAAAAAAGGTCAAACATTAAAGACCAATATGCAAATTCTGTAAAAATGGGCCAAACTTTTGTTTAAAACTGCAGGTTAATTGGTTACTAACCCCATGAATATCTGGAATAGGTAATTTTAAAACCTGATCAGTAAAATAGCTCCGAAACGGATAATAGGCTTTCTTAGAAGTTTAGATATTTTTGGACAAAATAGATATATTACCGATATCTTAAACTAGCAAAACAATAGTAACTAATCTCATTAGTAACCTCATCCTTATCAAATAATAAAAGTGGAATTAATAGCTTTTCAATTTGATCTTAGATTTTACTTAATGGTTTGTTTATGTTGTCTTGATAATTTTTCTTGAGTAGCTCTTTTATCAAAAATCAAAAGTTTTTTACTCTTTTATTCATTCTCATTAATTCCCCTGACATTAGGTTTTTTGAGGAAAAGGAAAGCGAACTGGAGTGGAGCTAGTCGTGAACTGAGTCAAGATTGGACGTCCTATCTGAACATTAGTCTGCACGTTTCGTTTTGTCCGTTCAGTTCTCGCAAAATAATGCTTCTCCCATCAGTTCTTCAATCTGACCTTGGATTTCATTTCGATTTGACAAGACATACGTTTAGCTGTTTACACGCCACGTTTTATTGAATAAGATTTGTCCTGTACCACAAAACGTACAATAAGATGTAGCGTAAAAACCGGCCTTAGGCCTGTACGTAAAATTCAGTAAAATTAGATCGGTCTGAGTCAGATTTTTATAACGGAATTTTTAAATACATCACGCATAAAACTTCGATGCCAAAACTTGTCTAGACAAAACTGTTTTATTCACATCCCTAATTGATAAATAAGATTTCAAAGACGAATCTATCATGGGCTGCTGTTTTTTCAGCTCAAATATTCAGTATTTGTTGTAGCACAAAATTTGCAGCCATGGAGTGTGTGGGTTTAATGTACTAATCACTGTTTTTGGACTTCCTCCCCCCAATTTGGCAACTATATGGTAGGTAGTTCTAGTTTACTAATCGCTGTTTTTGGACATTTTTGGACCCTGGGCTGCAGCCTCAAATGCTCCGTTGGAAATCCGACTCTGATGTAAGTGGAAGAAAATGCGCCACTTTTAATGTGACCAGGCGCCATTTCTATATATGTATTCCGATAGAAATATTTAGCAAATTCGCCCTTCACCACGTGTATGCTGTAGAATATATATGAAGGAAGAAAATTTGTGAGAATATTAAAACGACGGTATTAAGCGTTTTCCACTATCGTAAACGTGAACTCGAAATACACTCTAATATGTTTAAAATAAAAAGAAAATTAGTTCGTAGTTGATTCATTCAAGACTCAAGACTCAAATTAACTTTTACATAGTGAGTTAAATTTCCAGCAGTGCTTTTTCTCAAAATAGTGAGGCGGCGCTTCGGAAATTTTCTTGATCTCCCATATGGCCAGTCCTAGCCTGCTTTCTTGTAATTTATAGCAGTTACTTACTTTATATTATAGCGACGTCTGATAAACGTGTTTTAAACAAAACGTTTTATCCTCACTTCTTTTTACTTCTCTTTTCATGATTCAAAGAGACACAACTTGATCTTTAGACACATTTGCATTTGCATCCAATTATTATTAACTTGACTTATTAACAACCACATCTACTCCATGAAGATTTTTTACATTGAATTTCAAAGAACAAGTTGAATCCACTTAAAGATATTACCAGCGGCAAGATTTACATAATAAGCAAATAGTAATAAGTAATCTAGCATGAAGATCTAAAAAATAAAAATATGAATTCATATGTGTAGGCAAGAGAAATAAACCTGACGTCATACGAATATGTCTGAGATCATACAATGAATGGCACGGTGACATTCAGAATTAGGTTAAACTAATGACAATAAGAATATTTTCGTCGATCTAATACATAAGCGAACTAGATTTTATTAAAATAGAATCTATATAAGGTCATTGTATTACTAATTATTGTTAGTTGTATTTCAATGAATATTAATTATATTAAACATTCTCAGACAAGTATACGAAAACATTCTAAATGGTTGTTTTTCATAACTCGTAACCTTTAACATGTGCATCACATATGTTGCAAAAAACTTATTTCTATTAATTATGTTGTTTTACTTCCTCACTTGTATGGAGTATGTATGTCTGATGAATGATGGTCATTCTCTGAAAAAGTTGCTATATATTTTAAATACGCCTATTTAAAACATTTATTGGCGCTATATTAGCTCTTTATGTTCCTTAAAATTATTTATTTCTTGCTTAGTTGGAATATCAGGTTCTTTGCAAAGATTATGAATATTCTTAGTAAATTTGAAACAAACGCTAATTTTACATAATACTGTTTAGACCGTGACAACAACAAGAAAGCTCAAGGGGTGAAAGAATGGGTGAAAACAGATTGCATAACTTACCAATAAATCCAATATGGATACCAATAAATCTTGGGAAACGAGGGAGACATAAGAAGACATGGAAAGATGAGTTAACTCAAACAAGGAGTGCTAGAGATCTGAGAAAGAGCCTATGAAATAATAGAAACCAGTGGAAGTTAACGTTATTAAACGCTTTGAAACCGGAAAAATTGAAACGTATTTAATAGGAAGAGTTTGTCGTTTTAAATTCATATATACGCCATTCTATTGAGTTTTTCTTAACTTTAACTTTTTCTTTTTGCCATCATTTTTATTATATAACCTATATCACTATAATGTTGACATACATTTTACAGTAAC
The DNA here is from genome assembly GCF_040954645.1 of Diabrotica undecimpunctata. NCBI lineage: Eukaryota > Metazoa > Arthropoda > Insecta > Coleoptera > Chrysomelidae > Diabrotica > Diabrotica undecimpunctata. The sequence goes on along the minus strand of NC_092804.1, from coordinate 71,361,097 downwards.
TTTTAAACCTAACAATGCACAAACTAAAATTTCCTCATACAGACCCATCTCACTCACTAATTCATTGCACTCACTATTCAATGGATATTAGAAGAAAATCACCTCCTGGTTAATGAGCAGAGTGGATTTCGACAAAATCGAACTACTACTGATAATCTCATTGATTTAGTGTCTGAAAAACAGGAACTATTGCAGTGTTCATAGATATTACAAAATAATTTGATACAGCATGGCGTTACGATATTATCAGATCACTACACACATTTCCATATTAGAGGTAATATCATTAATTTCATTTTTTGTTTTCTTAAAAAACGCATTTTTCAAGTAAGAAGAGTCAACCACTACACATCTTCAATGAGATATCAAGCAAATGGTACACCTCATGGGTATGTAGTAAGTGCAACGCTGTTTTTAATTGCCATAAATAATATTATACCATCAAACTCTAGCTTGGTTCGTGGTAGATTATATTCAGATTATCCAGTGTTAGTATATTCAAGAAAAAATATCTTCTCAGTTCAGCGTCACTTACAAACCGCACTTCAAGAACTCGAAAAATGTTCAAAGAAAACAGGATTTCAGTGTTCAGTCAGCAAATCAAAGTGTATATTATTTTCAAAAAAACTTGACCTGATTAAACCGCAACTAAAATTATATAACCAAATACTGAACTACGCTGACGACATTAGCTTTTTAGGAATGATTTTCGATACGAAACTTATAATATGGAAAAAACATATATTAAAAAAACATACCAAAATGGAATCAATCTTATGAAAACTATTTAATAAAACTATAGAGTGGACTATAACTGCTTAATCCGTGTTTATAAAAACCGAATTTAGGTTTCATAGTATGCATCTGCCAAAGAATCCTTATTACACTACCTTGAAGTCATTCAAACTACGGCATTAAGAATATCCACAGGAGTATTTTGGACCAGCCCAATAGAAAGATTGCGAGCAGAAACTGGATAGCCACCACTTAAATATAGAAGGGTGCACGTAATTCTCACATATGATTTGCCGCTAATTCTAATCCGAACAATCGAACTAGAAATAACATAATTACAGATCGATTTCAAAACTTATATACTGAAAATAGGAACGTGAAAGCACCATTCTACGAAAGAGTTAGGTAAACTCTCATGGCTTTACAAATTCCGATACCAAATACCTATTCCAGCTTCATAAGCATTCCTTAATCCAACACACCCTAAATATATGTAAAAAGAACGATACTTCCTACTCTTTAATAAAAAATACTTTTATCAACAAACTTATAAAATTTTCTAATTTCTGTCACGTATACACAGACGCTTCTAAAACATCTACTGGAGTTATGGCAGCCGTCGTTACTCCAAATATTACATTTAATTATAAACTAGCTTTCTTAAGCTGTATACATACTAGCGAGCTATATGCCATAAATCAAGCTCTCACTCATGTTAACTCAAGCAATTTATCCAATGCTCTTATAATTACCGTATCCCTCAGTTCCATCAATACTACTAACCAACTTTACACATTCGATTTCTCTCTATTTTAAAATGAACTAGCTACCATACAAAACACCAACCACACTGTACAATTTCTATGGGTTCCTTAACAAATTGGCCTTTAAGGAAATGAAGAAGCGGATCCCATAGCCCAACAAGCAAGAAACAGTGAAACCGATAGTGAAGTGAGAAATGTAATGCTAAATGATTTCAAATCATTTGTTAAAGTAAAGGTCAAAAATTTGTGGCAAAACCAGTGGGACAGTTTGTCTTCAAAACTTTGCGAAGTGAAAACATCTGTAAACCCATAGAAATATCTAATTCTCAACAGAGCTTATCAAGTCGTTGTTAGTCGATTTCGTGTAGGACATACCTGCTTACCCACGGGCACATAATCGGTTACACTAATCCCACTTTATGTGAAAACTGTAATGTTCCAGTCAGAGTTAAGCATGTTCTTGTAGAGTGTCCAAGATACCAGTTGCAGAGGCAGACTCATTCAGTTCTTATTTATATGAAAATGATCTCATGTATTTATATGCGACTATGTAAAATACAAAAATGATAAAACTATATCTACATTTTCCTGTACATTCTAACTACAAAAACAATATTTTTAAATCATTAATATTATCTTTTATTAGCACAAGTCACTTGGACGTTTCCTCGCCCATGCTCTTCTCATCAATTAGTTATTTGCTTCTAGTCATTTTTAGTTTTTTTAATCCTTGCCTGATAACCAAAGCTAAGTTCGGCAAAAACATGGCTTGATCTATGATATATACCAAATAGTTACCATGTGGGGATAGTATAATGATTTTTTCCCTGGATTTTCCTCATGATTTACAATGGAATCACTAACGAAAGAATTTGACTGTCAATTGGCTGGGCTTGTATTTTTTTAAACGAATCACAGTCTACGATTTTTCTGACGGGTATTCTGAAGACTTCCAAGTCTATCTTCCAATAAAGTCGTCCCAGGATCGCACATCAAAAATATTGACAATTTAATTTTAAAGTCATCTACTGTAAAATGTATAATATATGTCTGGATTGACAATATGAAGAAGGCAGATAAAATTAAATTAATAAAAGATTTTTCTTTATTAAATACCAAGTAACAAAACAATTTTTTTTTAATTTGTATTTTGAGAACGATTTCATAAATGGAAATCGAAACGTCAAAAATATAGTATTTTGAAATTTTGGTTAATTCCCAATAAAAATAGTAAATAATATTAAAATGCCACACCAAAATAGCTTTAGAACTACACAACTTGATCGTTACAAAAATTTAATAATTTTGACAGATATCTTTCATTGTAGATTTTAGTATGAATGGCTTTATCTGTGTTGACTGCTACATAGAGCCTAGAATCACCATCGTCCAAAATGGCATATAACGACATTATTATATCTTCAATCCTTTTAGGTCGTGGCAATTTTACGCGCGTTTACGACTTCTACGATAATGTTATATTGAATTTTGTATTTTTCCACTTGAAAGCTTCATATGAATTTATGTATCTTCGAGCTAACTTACTCTAGCAAATTAAATCAACCAGTAATTGTCCTACTCAGTACGTACAGTGTTCTACTTTTTGGTAAATTTAAACTTTATTTATTGGTCTACATTCAGTTATTGTTCTATAAATGGTCATAGAATATACCTCTTGGCCACAAAAAGTTGTAACATTTTTGGTTTAGGTATCGTAACTGTCCAACGAAGCGATACATATTCTTAGGAATTTCTAACTTATAAGCTATTACAGCACAAATTATCCAACCGCTGACAAATTTTAACATAAATTCGAATTTAAAGAAACATCGTAAATATTATATATACTTCTGAAGAATCTACTCTACTTATAGTCTAGGCGGGATCTGTTTTGGATTGGACATTTTCCATAGGAAGCTATTTTTTTGCTGGAATCCCTTCAGGATGTGCCCAATATCGATAATCACGATATGCGCCAGTCGAAAACCCTGTGCTAAATTTTTTATTTAACAAAATCTGAAAACAATTGAAAATTTCTCATTTTTTTGCTCCTATTTTCGTTTATAATTCGGAAAATATTGATCCTAGAGAAAAAATTATAAGTAGTTAAAAGTTTCGTTATTCAATTTTACACAATATTTCGTTAGCTAGAACTTGAAAATTTAATGTTTATTGTTAAAAAATAGCAATAATTGGAAAAAAAGTACAAAAAAATGAAGTTAATCCTTTAAATGTTTTCGACTTTCTAATCTTGACTTCCAAGCTCCATATTCCGCCTAAAAAAACCTTTTAATATGTTTAAAACGTGTGCTAAATTTTGTTAAGATCGGTCAAATAGGTTTTGCATAATAATTTTGCAACCCAGCCTACTGGAAAAAAATCGCAGATTTTCAAATTTATAGTAGGCCCTAAATAAGGCCCTCAGGTAGTTGCATATTTTTTTACATATAAAGGAAGGCTCACACTTTCAAACGCTTTTTGTAAAATTCAAATCGGTTCACTAGGAGAGCCTAGAAAATTTTTTAAAGTTTTAAACATTTTTTAGGCTTATAAACAAATTGAATAACTTTACGAGCTTTAACATATCAATTTCAAAATTTATACACTTAAAAAACATTAAAAGACGCTTCTTAAAAAAAAAGATACATTCGGCTTACTGGTTGCCGAGATATTGAAGGTCAAAGTTGGCATACATTTGCCGTGTAACCATAAGTGATAGAGGGCTCGTTTTTAAACAAATACCCTCGTCTTGTTTAGTACTTTTTATATGTAAAGTTTTACGTAATGCGCTTTATGGCAACATCCATAAAAAAGACAAATAAAAAACCGTTTTCGCGTAAAATGTCGCTCGGAATGCATGAGAGGTGGTGGTGGGGGACCAGGTGGTGGTGGGGGACCAGGTGGTGGAATATCTCGGCAACCAGTAAGCAAATGTATCATTATTTTTTTTTAAAGAAGCATCTTTTAATGTTCTTTAAGTGTAAAAATTTTGAAATTGATATGTTTAAAGCTCGTAAAGTTATTCAACTTGTTTATAAGCCTAAAAAATGTTTAAAACTTTAAAAAATTTTCTAGGCTCTCCTAGTAAACCGATTTGAATTTTACAAAAAACGTTTGAAAGTTTGAGCCTTTCTTTATATTTAAAAAAATATGCAACTGTCTGAGAGCCTTATTTAGGGCCTACTATAAATTTGAAAATTTGCGATTTTTTTCCAGTAGGCTGGATTGCAAAATTATTATGCAAAACCTATCCGACCGATCTTAACAAAATTTAGCACACGTTTTAAAAATATTAAAAAGTTTTTCTAGGCGGAATATGGAGATTGTAAGTCAAGCTTAGAAAGTCGAAAACATTTAAAGGATTAACTTAATTTTTTTGTACTTTTTTTCCAATTATTGCTATTTTTTCAACAATAAACATTAAATTTTCAATTTCTAGCTAAAGAAATATTGTGTAAAATTGAATAACGAAACTTTTAACTTCTTATAGTTTTTTCTCTATGATCAATATTTTCCGAATTATAAACGAAAATAGGAGCAAAAAAATGAGAAATTTTTAATTGTTTTCAGATTTTGTTAAATAAAAAATTAAGCACAGGATTTGCGACTGACGCATATCGTGATTATCGATATGGAGCACATCCTGAAGGGATTCCAGCAAAAAAATAGCTTCCTATGGAAAATGTCCATTATGGTCTGAATTTCTACAGATCCCGTCTAGTCTATTAGGCTAGTGTTTCGTATATATAGGTATATGTACACTTCTAAGAATTCCTTTTACTACTGTTAAATTTTTTATTAGTATCATTTGATCGTGCTGTATAGCTTACTGCAATGTACAGATAATATTTTTTTACAGTATTTTTGTTTGGGAATGTTTAGCATTAAACAATAAAAAACCTGGTGCATATCTTATATTTTACATAAGAAAGAACCAATAAACAGTTGAGAAATCATCTTATGTATTTTTTTAGTTATTCCATGTTTCTTATGCTGGAATCGTTTTCAACTTTCTACTCGCAATAAGAGGTTTGTCTTTTTAGTTTTGTATAAAGTCGCTTAGAGGGAGCCACCAATAAAACCTTCCGACACAAATGTAGCATCAACCTTTTGTTGACATAAATCAAGAGTTTCATTGAGATTCAAGTCGTGTAGATACAGTGAATTTTTGATATTAGCAAATCGGTCGAAAAATGATCTTAGGAACACACCAGTCAACTATTTCCCGCTGGTGTTGCGAATTTCAACGTGGCCGCTCCAGTCTCAGCGAAGAATCCAGGCCAGGTCCACCCAAAACAGCAGTGACACAGCAAAACATTGATGCGGTTCGTCAGCTAATTAAGGATGACCATCGTGTAACATACCGGGAGATAGAGGCATCTTTGGGCATTTCAAAGACCTCGATCCAAAAGATCCTACATTAAGAACTGAGTGTTACGAAGTTGGTTTCCCTTTGAATTCCTCATTTGGTTACAGAAGAGAAAAGGCGATTAGCGTTAATTGGTGTCGAGAAACATTGGAACAAAAGAAGGTTTAACAATTGAAGCTTAAAAAACGTTTATACTATTGTTAGTGACGATTAATCTTGAAATTACTCCTACGAAGCGGAAAATAAACGCGAATCCGTTGTGTGGGTGTTTCACGATGAGGAAAAACCAACAAATGTGATCCGTTCTCGAAGTGTGTCAAAGAAAATAGTCGCAACTTGTGTGTCAAAATCTGGTCATGTGGCAACAATTGCTTTAGAAGATCGAAGAATTATTTCTGATTGGTATATAACCGTATGTATACTAGAAGTTATCGCGAAACTTCGACAAAGCAACACACAACTGCGGATCATCCTACATGAGGACAATGCAAGTGGTCACACTGCCCAAAAGATAATAGGGTTTTTGGAGCTTCAAAACATCGAATTGTTAAACCATCCATCGGATAGCCCCGACCCCGTCCCAACGACTTCTTCACGTTCCCAAAGATCAAGAATTCAATGCGTGGGCAGTGATTCCAATCGCCAGAAGAAGCCATGGATGTCTTTAAAAAGCGATTTTGCAGGTGTCAATTGAAGACTGGAATAACTGTTTTACCAATTGGTTTGAACGTACGCACAAGTGTATCGATCTTGGTGGGACATATTTTAAAAAGCAATAAAGTACTTTAAGTCTATATATTGTCTCTATGGCTATCTGCAAAACTAAAAATACAACCCTCGTATATTCATGAGAACGGTCGCTATTAGTTTTAATATTTATTTACGTGCATTCGCTTTGCCTATGCGGAGTCCGCCTTTTAAATTAGATAAGCTAAGATAGATAGAATAAGCTTCTATCTTGATCATATCAATATTGGTCCCGTTTACCAACATGTCTCGTTTAAGCGTTTCTTACGATGTCTTTCCCTCCTATGGAACTTACAACTCAGAACTCTTCATATGAAGTGGTCGCCATTTCGGTGTTGAACGTGCCCTAACCATCTAAGCTATGTTCTTTCATTTTGTTATCAATCTTCCCCTAATAAATACATTCTTAATTGTTTTATTTTTGCCACTCTACTTATCTATTTAAGCATCATTGTAGTATGCATTCCTTGTTTTTTTTTTTTGGCTGCCTAACTCATTTACTTATCGTTGTCTTCTGTTATAGATTTTGACAAGAGTTATGACCTTGTAAATAACACGTAAACTTGTGTACTGCATCGGCATGATTCATAGCTCTTGTCAAAATCCATTACCTCTAGTTTGTAAAATTTTACTTTTAGTTTGATTGGATTCTTTTTATCACACATCATAACACTCGCTTTTTTTCCACCCAGATTCCTTTATTTTTATTTATTCAAATCATAACAAAAAATGACTACTTAAGTACTGAGACCTACTTTCACATTTAATTTATTAATATCTTTCACACGTGTCCAAACACTAGTTCTTTATATTGTTGTTCATTATTCATATATCTCATAATCTTCACACAGGCACCTTGATATTCTGCCTTATTAAGTTCTAACCACATAACCTTTCGAGATCTGTCTGTCAAACTATCTATCACGTATCCGTCTATCAATTGCTCTTCTATATTTCCATGTTGTGATTGCTGTTTTCCACTTTCATAACTCTATTATTAGGCTTCATAATATCAAACAAAGGAACAACAGAGGAAAATATAAAAAATAGACTAGGACAAACAAGAGACTGCATACGAAAACTGAACCCGGTACTATGGAATAAGAACATCAGCATGAAAACAAAGAAAAAAAATATAATACCATGACAAGAAGTATCCTCACTTATGGGTGTGAAAATTGGACAATAAATACGAAAACCAAAAACAAAATAAGAACAACAGAGATGGAATTCCTAAGGAGAAGCTGCAGAGTAACAAGAAGAGATAGAATAAATAACATGGAGATTAAGAGGAGAATGGGAATGCACTCCGACATAATAGACTACATCGAACAGAAGAGGTTAACCTGGTACAGACATGTCAGAAGAGCAGACCAAAATCGGTGGATAAATAGAATAACAGAGTGGAGCCCGACAGGAAGAAGAAAGAGAGGCAGACCCCGAAGATCTTTCAGAGATGAAGTGGACGAAGCAATGAGTAGAAGAAACCTACAGGAAGGGGACTGGCTAAACAGGAAAAATTGGAGAAAACGGTTGAGTGAAGGAATACAGTGAAAACTGTGGAAATCCTTGTATATATATATATATATATATATATATATATATATATATATATATATATATATATATAACTCTATTAGACAAACATGGTAGCCTTCTTGTCCCTGTATCTCCTAACGCTGTTCACAGTTCCCCAGGAATACCATCTGGCCCAATTTACCATTGTTTGTTGTTTTTCATGCTTGGACAACTTTATTGTTTTGTTATTTTAATCAACATTTCTGTTACTGTCTCCTTTAGTTGTCTATACTATAGTATCATAAAACGTACGCTTTAATATGAGTCTGTTTTCTATCACTCTTATTCATTTTTTGTATATTAACATCACCACAAAAAATTCTTAATATTCTTTTCCACGCTATACTGATACCGAGCGAGCATCAACAAAAGAATTATATATTTCGAAGTCTATAAACTTCAGCCGGCTTTCTCTGTTATTTTATTTTACATATTTTAAATAGTTCAACCATTGTGTCCGTTAATTGATTTAAGCGTCAAGAGATTTTATAATAAAAATACTTTAAATGTTACTCAGATGGTAGTGCATTAAATTATAAGACACAATTTATTTCATCTCCACAAAGTAGGTATTCAGAAACAGGTTAAAAATAAAACCATTCTAACAAGTGATAGTCATGAAGAACTTGTGACTCCTTTCACAGGCGCAGTTCATACTTATTTTTAAAGGAACAAGAAATCGATACAGCATAAACAATAATCGGAAATCATATTAAGTTACACACGTTAGAGTGTTGGTATATTACTAACGTTGCATATCTGTCACGTAATCACTAGCTACCCCCTCTTATTTAAGTATATAACTTAATATTATATATTTCAGGAGCCAGACAAAATTAGTCTAAAATAGACTAATTCATGACAAGAAAAGAGAATATACGTGAATGTAAGGATTGCAAGGTAATAGTTAGTGAGACTGTGAGCCAACAACATATGTTGCTTGTGTTGGATATGAAGTTAAAAAGCGAAACGAAATCAACCACCAGCAAAAATCAAATGGTAGGTATTAAAAGAAGAGAAAAAAGGTTTAGTCAGACCAAAAATTGTAGAAAATTGAGCTAACATGAAAGGAAATTCTAATACAATTTGTATTGGTATTATTAGAGCTACTACTATTGAAATAGAAATCAAGAAATCTCAGGATAGAAGTTTGAGAATAAAGAAACCTGGTGGAAGATAGGCAAGAAAATAGGTCGGACACAGATCTTTAAAACTATATGGTACCCAAAATAGAACCAAAGTAGCAGTAGTAAAATTAGGTGTATCTGGAACGTAAAGTTAGTTGTATTCGGAACGAAAATTAAAAAAATACTGCAGTTGGGTTAACGAAGACAGTAATAGCAATGATCACCAAAATAACAAAGGAGGGAGTTGCTCAAGCACTTTAAAAAATAAATAAAGATAAAGCCATTAGACCAGAACAAATCAGTTTGGATTTATGGTAGGCAGATCAATAATAGATGCAATTTTCGTATTAAGGCATCTGATGGAAAGATACAGGAATAAACAAACACTCAAATAGTATTCATTGGTCATGTGCGTGTAGCGGAAGTTATAATACTTAGGTGAATGAGTGGAGTGACAAAAAGGATAAAATTAAGACTGAGCATATTACGGAAAATCTGGTGGTTTCACTAATTGATGCCAAAATGAGAGAGCATAGATTAAATTTGTTCCATACGAAGAATCGCTGATCTGTTAGTTCCTGGAAGGAATAGGAGGGGATGGCCAAAGCAGACCTGGGAGGAGAGGAGACGGATGTTTATTATTTAATGGTTAATTCGGCAATTAATCCGAAGCAGAAAAATACTAAAAAATTGTCTAATTGTGTTGGTATTGTTAGTAATATGATCTCTATTATAAAGCACATATTATTTTTGAACGTTATTAATAAAACATGTAGATAAAAAGGTATTTGATCATTAACATATGGTAATTCAGGTTTACAAAAAAATGTTTACCTAAAACAATCTTTGAATTAATAATGATTTCACGGTAACCGTTTCACAATCCATTGCTAAACCGCTCTTATTATATATTTCTGCCATTTTTTCTTACTAGAATGAAATTTTACTTAATTTTTCCAAGATCATCATGTTATTTTGAAATTGGTTGTTCGGTACGTGTAATACATCTTTTAGTATCCGTTCAGTCAACTGGGTAATGCATGTCACGTCTGTCGTTACATTTACATAATATTATAACCCAGGATATATTTTATTTTGATAATTCATAGTTACATCATAAACTGTATCAAAACCTAATTTTTAATTCGGTTCCCCAAAGAATTTTATTATGCTGTCTTTTTTTACTATTTTTGATCATAGAAGGTAGAATCCATACTTTACGCCATAAAAAATATAACTTTAGTTTAATTTTGATTGCTGCAAATTTGTCCAAATGATCTTTCTTTAAAAGGAGTTTGCAAAAATGCATACAAGGAAGTTATTTTTACGCCTAAATGTATTTTTAACAAACCCCATATTTAGTACATTATATTATAAAAATTAAAATACAAAAATATTTTGAATGATTTTTTTAAACGCATATTTTTCATACGCTCCCGTATAAATTCAATCGCTACAAACGAATGCACATCTTTCCCCCGAGCACGCCTATGCCACCACAACAAAATCAGAGAGCGTAATCGATAGACAGAGAAAACACCAAGATGGCCGTGACAGTGGAACAAACAGCGAGAATCGAGAGCTCGCTGACGGCCAGGTACATACCTTTAGGAATTTTCGGGTTGGTGGGGGGTAGGGGCCGAGGAAGGGGAACAAGGTAACAACCTGTTATGACGTCACGGCGAGTGAAGTACCCCCACCATCGCTATTTCGTCCGATACACCGACATTAGTGCCAGTGTTGTGGATGAAGAGTGAAGTTGGAGACCTAGTTTTACGTGCACGTGGTTACGTGGTTCACTTTTTACTGTGGCGTTACCCTTTTTACGTAGACGAATTGGAGTGTGTTGTGTGGTTCGCGCTACCTTTTTACGCGGTGATACCGATGAGCGATACAGTCGGCAACCCTTTAGGTCTTTGGAGTAATGTTTATGAGATTATTGAGGCCGGTAAGGAAACTTACCAATACATATTAATTTTTAATTTATAGAAACGTTTAGGCAATTAATTTTATGACAGATTTATGTTTTAAATCCAAAACTGTTCAATGACATTGTTTACATTAACTTTCTATTTTAATATTATTAGTAAATATATTATGGAAAGTATATTTACCCAATATTCGTCATCAAAATAAATATTATTGGCAAAGTATCAATCTATATAATTTATAATTTTAGAAGTAAAAGTATTCTGACGAAAATATAAAGCATACAAACAAAATAAAAATATTGATTGCTATTCCATGTGTTTAGATTGCAGTTTGATAATTTTTTTTTAAATAAATTGAATATTTTTATTGAAACGCCTTTCATGAATGCTAGAATTGATTTTTTCGTTCTTCTGGTTTTTAGTAGTATATAGAGGCATGCTAGACGTCATCTAATAGCTATAATTTCACGTATTAGCTTTTAACTGTTGTAATTTTACATTAGTTGGTCAGGTCACAATAAAAAATATTGTATGAAGGAGAATTCCAATACGTCTAATCTTAGATATCTTTTGTTAGGTCTATTATTTATCAAATTTTTATTTTTGCTTATATTTGAATAATTTTGTTCCATTGAGATTTTGTGCTGTATATTTACAGATCATACTTTTATTGTTTTGCTGCTTGTAGTACTGTCATTGATCCTTTTGTGTAGCTTGTCAGTTCAATACTTCTTCTGCTACAACTAATACTACGACAGTAGGTTGTAGTATTACTGCAAATTGGCGCAATTGTACTCGGATCAGTTCTTTATCTAACAGACCATTCGTTTGAATACATATTTCGACAGATAACGCTAATATATTGCTAATAATTTCGTAATATTTAAGTAGGTCAACTTTGTATGTGTAACGTTTACATTTTTGGACGAATGTGACTAATATTTCAATATAAAATTAGTTTAACTTTTCTTGTTTTGCTCTTATCTGTGTAATTTAATTATCGTGGATTTCTAACGTTCCTCGAGTTTCTGCAATTTAGTCTTAACCCATTTTCACTTTCTAATATATTCTTCTTTTCCTAAAAGAAGAATAAGACCCTAAAAATTAGATGGACTTACATTTTTAACAACATACCTCACTTAGTATTTTGAGTTAAGTTGTTTTAATAGTTATTTTATTCTGCAAGTTCGAAAATGTTCTGCCAGAGTAATGTTGTTTACTAATGTCAAATGTCAACTTTGGAAATTTATTTGGTTTGGCGTTGACTCATTGCTCGCGAATTGTATTTATTTTCATGTTGACTAATATTATGCAACCCCGTACACTTTCTTCATGATATTCCATTTTATCATTAATTTCGGTTTGAGCAATTTAAAAATTTTTACGAGCAAAATCCAGTATTTACATATATATTTAACAACAATATAAATTATATGTCTACAGAAATAGCAATAATGTGTGAAGTAAAAAGAAAAGAAAAAAGACGAGATACAAAACAGTAAAACCATGCGAAAGCATGCACAATGCAAACATTATCTTCAAAATAGTTTAAATATACAGCTGATGTACATAATATCGCATAAAATTTATAACCCTTACGAAGATGGAACAATTGTTACACCAAATCAAAACATTGACAAACCTAAGACCAGACTGTATTAAAATTTAATGACCTACTTAGTTAAAAGATAAGCACAAGTAAGAAAGTATAGAGAATACTGCAAAAATATAAGAACCACGAATAAAATTACTAGGAACAGAGCAATCGCAAATTACTCTAGTTCTCCGAATATTAGAAAGTATCTGGACTTATTTTTCCCGATTTTTAATACATTTTTATTTATAACAATCTAAGGCAAAAGTAACACATAAAGTACATTCTACCCATAAAAACTATTGGTATGTCACTTACATCAAGGGCGCTCAAAAAACTCAATGCGATGGCACATCTCAAAAGTAACGAGGAATAGATTTGGTCAATGTTCCTGAAAAGATCATTTTACTGCTTATACTATATCTAAGCTAGTAGATTTGCAAGAACATCATTTGGCAATAATTCCGGAGCCATCAACTTGACCAGGTCTTAGTCTCATTGACAATGTGTAGGGATTAATGAAATTTGAAGTAGGAGAAGCATAGCAACGAAATAAACAAACTTGGATCCGTTTTACAGGCATGACCACCATTACCCAACATTATGTCAGACCTAGTTTCAGCTGTACCTAGACTGTTAGATATGAATTTAGTAATAAATAAAGGGCGTTCGAGCTGTAACAAGTAATGAATTTAAATACACAAAAATTATAAGTGTGCTTTATGTTTCCGAATACTTTCTATACGTACTATATAAATTTGAAAATTGTTTCATCCGTAAAACAAGTAATTTTTTATCGTCGTAATGCTTATTTAACATATTCACTAAAACTTTTCAAAAAACACAAGTAAGTATGTCTGTGGATGTACTCCATAAAGACCTTACACAATACTTTTTCTTCAAACATTAAATCTTCACTATCTATGACGTTATTTATAATAAAGTTCCTTTGATGATAAAATTAAAAATAATATCAAAAAACAACATTCTTATTATTTTAATGTTGTTTACTTCATTTGAGATAGTCAAATCTAATCAGCAAGATTTAAATCTGAATATCCTAATGACTGAATCACCATTACTTGCCTAACAAATGTTTCTATAAATAAGTGTCATTAAACGCCTGTATTTTTCCCAAGATTTTATTAAATAAATAATTATGCATACAAGTTGTGTCCATAAGAATTAATTGTTTGACGTAGCTTAGATATTTCTAAAACAGTAAAATAAAAAGTTGGATACAATAAATGTAACAATTAATAATTATTTGCTAATACTCGATTTAGCGCAAATGCGGAGTTATTTCATATAACTGCTGCCGAAAGTAATCGTTTTAATTAAATTAAGTTTAAGTTGGATTCAATGTGAGTGGTCGCGTAACCTCCCTTCTAATTGACCTAAGAGGTATATTATTGTAGCTCATTCCTAGGCTAAAGTTTTGCTTTCTACCCAGGCTTTTTAACAAACTCTATTCTGGCATTTGGTGACACTTCTACGAAGGCGTAGGAAGGGCTTGAGTTATCCAACCCTGAGCAGTTGCACAGAAAGTGTTCCTCCATCTCGTCTTCAGTTTGTTAAAATCTGCAGCCCGCACTTTCTGTGAGTCTCATTTTATTTATATGCCCCTTGAAGCAACAGTGTCCCCTAAGACCCCTTGTTTGCGTACCAGTGGTTACGTTTCCTCCATTCTCCCAGTTCGATATAGTTCTTTTGGCTGTAAGTACTTCTTGCTAAACAGTACATGTAACAGATGACTACGACCAGTGGAGAAGTATCATTGATCAGCCTATCCGACAGCTGCTGAAGCGCAATGATGAATCACAACAGACTTCCAAGATGTTAATGATGATGATGATGGCTTCTTGCTTTTCCAACGACAGGTTGTAGGCCTATGAATAGCTCTTTTGCCCCTACCTTGACAAGTAGGTCCGCTTTTTCGTTCCCTTCAATACCAGTATGTCCAGGTACCCAGAGTAAACTTACTTTAACGATCAGAATCAGATTCTGAAGACAGTTCCAAACTAACTCGGAGTCGATTCGATTCCATTTCCTTTGATATCGTTAAATACTCGATATAATTTTAATAGATCTGTCCCTGCAATTCATGCATAAATATAGCATAAAGCATAAATTTGGAAGGTGTGGAGTGATTACGTATGATTTCAGTAAGGCTTAGCCTTGGTTTCCCTCCCTATACACAGCTCCTTCATTGATTTGAGAGTCGTCTGTATACCAGCATTGATCTGCCATTATGAGGTTCGCTTTATTCATTGGATCTGGTACCATTTCCATCTCTGAGTGATTTTTTATTATCTCTACAGATTTGATCCCAGCATCCCTTCACCCTGCGTCCTGGTATCTTATCCGCCTCCTGTATGCTCTAACCGTCGCCTCCTTCTTTATACATATATGTAATGGAGAGACGTTGTTAAAAGTTATTGAGCTTAAATAGGTAAATAATTGATGATTCGCATTGTCACCAATATATTTATTTACGGAATCGATATGCTACCTTAGTAAGGCTAGACAAAAATAAATTAGTAAATACCTTTTTTCAAAATGACTACAAATGTGAATCTATTGGAAAATACCCAATTCACATAAATGTAGTACGTAATATTTTTCTAATTTCTTCTCCTATTCATTCCTTGAGTT
Organism: Diabrotica undecimpunctata; assembly: GCF_040954645.1. Taxonomy (NCBI): domain Eukaryota; kingdom Metazoa; phylum Arthropoda; class Insecta; order Coleoptera; family Chrysomelidae; genus Diabrotica; species Diabrotica undecimpunctata. Next base: position 71,345,597 of record NC_092804.1, on the reverse strand, counting down.
GTTGTCAGGGCGTGACAACAACTGTGTCAGATGGACGACTTAATAAGGTTATGTGACGCCGCTGATACAAATTTTTTCTGTAATACAACAGCTTGGAATTGTATTGCACTCTTCTTGCCCAGTATTTTTCTTGGCAGTCAACTCGTTGTATAGCGTTAACTTAGATGTTTTTGCTGACATAACCCCCAAAATTACTGCTACTAAGTCCTTCATATTTGCTGCTTTCTGGTATAATAAAGATATATAAAGATAAATATTTAAATTCAATAAAAACAAGAAAATTAGGATATCTCGGACATATTATACGTGGAGAGAAATACACCTTGCTCCAACTGATTATGCAGGGAAAGATCCAAGGAAAGAGAAGCATAGGGAGGCGTAGAATGTCATGGCTGCGCAACCTGAGACAGTGGTACGGATGTACATCAAATGAACTTTTCAGAGCAGCCGTCTCAAAAGTCCGAATAGCTATGATGATTGCCGACCTCCGCCGCGGAGATGGCACTTGAAGAAGAAGAAGGTATAATAAATTTTCATTTTCTCAAAACAAATCATCGGTTCATACAGTCAGTTTTCCAATTATAATACGTATAATGAATTTTCTTAAACTTCCACGAAAATTCACTACTAATTTGTCTCTAATGCATCAATTCTTTTGCTTATCATTATCGATAGGTGAAGTCAGGCTTTAGGTAACACGATTTATGAATACAACTTTCTAGGATCTTCGTAAAAATGCACTAATTTAATCTGATTCGAACTTACAAATGCCTTAACCAAATCATCAATTTCCTGCAGTTGTTCTTCGAATTCTTGTCTCTCATTTGAACTGAACCGCTTCTGACAACAGTTCAATTTTGCGTTGAAACTGTTCCTAATTAAGTCGTTATAGGTAAATTTGAGCTTCGTTGTAGTAAAGTCGAAATTCAGCACTTCTGAATACCAAATTTTATAAAACTTTTCAAACATACAAAAATTATCAAAGAATTGATTATAGTTTTCTGTTTTCTTTTCTTATTTTACTTTTATTTTTAAAGATTTTTTTACAGAAACTTTTCCATTAAAACGTTAGAAGAATTAGCTTAGGTAGTTTCATATACATTTTAGAACCAATTTAAATTTTACTTTGTTTATTTCGGTGTTTCTGGCCTATTCGATGTATTTTTTCGATATAATTCTGGGCTCTTTTGTCAAGCGAGACTTTGCCAGCGATGTTGTGCAAGCCAGGACTATTCTATCATTGGCACTAGTTACATAATCAGCTATCCACCTATCTAATCAGCCAACAACATCCGTATTTGGACATATGAATTATGTTGTGTATTACTATTACCATAGAAACTGTGGTAATTGTGATCAAAGTACCATAGTTACTGACATAATACTGATGATGAAACAATACTGATCCCACAACAAGCAGTTTTTAGACCCAATAAAAACTGTACACCACAAATTGTTAATCTGACTCAGTTCATTGAAGATGGTTTCGAGAGAGAACATATCACTGTAGTTGCCTTGGTAGACTTGACTGAAGCATGTAACATAGTGCAACACAATACCCTTCTACATAAAATGTATCAAATTACAAGGGATGCCATCTTTAGAGACATGGTTAGCACCCTTTTGCAGAATCGTAGTTACTATGTAGAGTTCCAGGAAAGAAGTCGCTGGAGATCTTAAAACAATGGGTTTCCGCAAGGAAGGGTCCTGCCTACAATACTTTTTACCATCTATAACAATGACTTATCTCAATCCTTAAAAAATAAACTTATACGCAGATAATCTGGCATTGGTGGTACAGGCGAAGGACTTTGGAGCTTTAGAACAATCCCTTAGCATACCGCTTGGTAAATTTACAAAATACTATTAAGAAAACTACTTAAATATCATCCCAACTAAAACTCAGTTATTAGCTTCCCATCTAAAAAGTAGAGAGGCCCAAAGAAATCTGAGAGTTGCAAATACTTGGGAGTTATCCTGTACCGTACTCTCACATACAAATAGTTAGCTACAAATAGATAGCTAAGTTAGTTAATATGGTCAAGATTAAAGTAGATTTTGTTAAGGATGAGAGAATTAAAGATTTAACAACGCAAATGCAAGCTATTATGAGTAGTACAAATAGATCAACTTCGAATTTGCTGTCTCCAAAGGCCAGGTTTTTTAAAAATTTATTTTATATTTTGATTTTAAAAATGTTTACGTCATATATATCAATATACAAGGATAAAGTAGCTGCCCGTTACATCATACGAAAGCTTACTGGAAGTAAATGGGGAGCCAATCAGTCAGTGCTGAGAACCTTAGCCCTGGCCGTATGTTACTCTGCAACGGAATATGCTAAACATGAAAGTTTGGAAGAGCTTAAATAGATTTAGAAGCGAAGTGGGCAATATTTATAGAATGGCACAAAACAGTATGGTAAGAATATCTCGAGACAAATCGCCAATAGGTCCAAGAAGTATTACGCGAATGCGGAGAACAAGAAACCATCCAACATTTATACAACTGTCCACAATGCCTTCTTCTTCTTTACGTGCCATCGCTGCGCCGAAGGTTGGCAATCATCATGGCTATTCTGATCTTAGATACTGCCGCTCTGAATAGTTCGATTGATGTGCATCTGTACCATTCCCTCAAGTTACGCAACCATGAGGTTCTTCTGCTTCCTACACTTCTCTTGCCCTGGATTTTCCATTGTATAATTAATTGAAGTATGTTGTATCTTTCATTACGCATATCATGCCCCAGGAATTGCAGCGTTGCCCCAGGAATTGCAGCGTTCCTGCCACAATGCCTGGCGACCTGTAAATTGGAACAGTGAAGGAAAATGCCAATAACGTCTCTCAGTTTTAGTCAGATAAAACTTAATATATTTAATTTTTATCGAATTATTGCGTAACGGGAATTGCACCTAACTTAATCAGAACAATTGAAGACATTTACATAGAAAACACAATTAAAGCACGTGTAAATGTGGAATTTACGGAACCCATTAAAGATGCAGTGGTATCAGACAAGGTGAATTCACTAAGCCCACATAAGAAAAGGATATAAAATGGGAAATACAAGGTGAAAATCCTGTGTTATGCACTCGATGCTGCTCTGGTAGCGGAAAATGAAGACAATCTCCAGAGTTCTTGCATCGTTTTAACACAAAAGGGAAAAGCCCGAATACGACAATAGCAACTGGAACAACAAAATTCATGACCACCTGTAAAGAACCAATACGAGATAAAGTGGCAGTTAACGAGAAAGTGATAAAAGAAACAATGATATTTAATTATCTAGAGATAGAGATGTCAAGCTCGAACAACAAAAAAATGAATAAGACTCCAAGTTGCAGAAGCTAATAAAGTAGCAGGCTGTGTAAATATTATATGGAAAAATAAACATCTCAGATATAGATATGAGAACTAGGGAGTCCAAGACAAAATACGCCATATTATGAAGTACACTGCAGAAACAAGGCCTAACACAAGTAGAACAAAAGGAATAATGGAAACAACAGGGATGAAAGTACTATCGATAAAACTTTACACCATAGAGAAAGAAATGAAGACATTCGAAGACAATGTAAAATAGTTTTAGTTAACAATTACAAAAAAGAAGAATAGAATAGAATGAACATATTTATAGAATGGCACAAAACAGTATGGTAAGAATATCTCGAGACAAATCGCCAATAGGTCCAAGAAGTATTCGAAGGCCTAATGGCTAATGCCTAACACTTAAATAACTGTTTAGAAGATACCGAAGTTAAACAGACAGTTTGTCTATTAAAAATAATGAAGATATTTAAATTCTTAGGTTTTTGTTATTATACACCATACCAGAATGTTTGTGTGTGTCTTATTTATATATGTATGTAATTAATTTATTATTTATTTTATTAATTTATTAATTTATTAATTATATAATTTATTTATTTATTATTAATTAATAGTTAATAGTGCTCCATCTTTAGCGAAAATTTCTAAAGTTTCTATAGTTTCTGTAGATTTTGCCACTTTTTTGATTTTTCGCTCTGTTAGAAGCAAGCTCTAATAATGCCAAGTATTCAAGTTTTCTAAAATAAATAAAACTATTTGCCAAACACTTCAAATAAATTGTACTAAACAAACAACATATGTTAAGCATACTTTGGGTTATATAAATTAATAAACATATAAATGTTTCTAACGATACAAGGAACGATAGCGTTTGTTCCTTATGTTTCTTTCAAGAACTGACGCTACTGACCATAGAAACATTTTAACAAGTCATTGACTTGAAATGTGTTCAACAATACTAACATAAATTGTGAACAGGTGAAAATTAAAGGTTTTCGCATACACAAACACTTACTGCTAATTTTTATACAGTTGGTAGACGAATAGAAAACTAAAATTTTCGTTAAATGTTAGTATATTTCATTATTACATAACATAACAAAAACTAAACTTCTTATGTAGAAATAACAGTAGAAAGAGTTGGTCTCCCAATTAACAGTAATAAAACTAACTTTATTTTGATCGCTTTTAACCGAAAAACCGGAAACAATGAACAAACCGAGACTTTTAATGATTACAACTTGAAATCATCTGTTAGTTTTATTTCGTCTCCACTTCTCGAACAATCGATCTGTTGCTTCAACTCCAATAAATGATGGGTTCTGACACCCCTACCATAACCAAATTTTTTAATGTGATTTTTGTGGGGTCCAATGTACAGTCTTTTTTATGAGTTTTTGAAAGAAATATTTTAACAAATGGAAATAGCGTAAAGGAAAATTGTGTGACGTTTATAACGTTACATGTAATAAGAATAAAAATGGAGGTCGGTGCTCTTAATTGGGATTTAAGCGCAGTAAAAAAATAGCAAAGTTTGGGGAAAGGAGTCTCAGGTGCCAAAAAGAACGCATAAAAATGATGCGAATGTTTTTATGTACATATAATGATCAATGGATTTCAGTGATTTGTATACTTAGTGGAGGGATTACTGTTTTTGCAGCATTGAGATAATTTTTGCAATTTAATCTGACCTTACAAAACTTTTACTACTCTATTAAAACGTTTATATATCCAACATTTTATTGAACAAACGTAACAAAAAATGGGAAAAATATTTTCTGTTTTACGAAATGTTACGTATCTGATCTAATTAAATTTACCTCTGTAGTGCCCAATGTAACTAGAAAAATGTTTTATAGCAAATTTCAGTCGTCACGTAATATGTAATATTTATGTCGCTGTTATTAAGACACTAAAACCAAACTGTGTTTAATATATGATATTTCGTAGATTTACTGGCCGAGGAAAGATGCTTTGATTTATTTGGAGCGTCCACAAACTCTAGCGCTCCGGTATTCGTAACATTCGAACTATTGAGCATATATTTATGAAGTACTAATTACTCACGAGTTTGGTTTAATAAAATACCAGTGCCTGTAACGAGTTACTTTGAGGGGTTACGAAAAATATGTTCATAAATTTCATTAAAGCAAAAAGATTAGAATAGCAATTTTGATCATTAAAATTCACTAGTATACTCAAAAAGGCAAGACACTTGCGACTGAAATAAAACTTGTAGGTCGTGGGCTGATTGGTGTCATACAATCGAGTAATTTTTATTTTTGGTGACTAGATTTTCTATTAATGTAACTGTAAAAAGAGGTAAAAAAAGTTAAGTCAGATATTTTTATTATTAAGTACTATAAATATATTATTTTGTATTCTTCTTCCTAGGTAAAATCAACGAAATTCTGACGCAAAGGAACGCGTCTTCTACCGATATAGTACCTTAAGAAAACGTTTTGTGTGATAACATAATGAACTTTAGTATCGTCATAAGTACATCATAAAATTGTGATAATAAGTGACTTATCATTTTTTTATACATATGGATAATGACTGTTGTTTTAAACACTCGATTTAGTTTTTAATTTCTCGTTAATAACTTTGCGAAAACGGAAACTCTAGTGTTTCTCGGTAAAAAGGGATATCCCTCTATTATACAGGGTAATCCCTTAATGATGAAACGTAGATGGTCGGGTGTGCAAGCCATAAGAGTACCATCTTCGGAAGAAAGTAGCTCAGAAGTTACCTCGTCAACGTTAGTAATGTCTCCTGCAAATTCCCTAGCGTCTACAGACATTGGCGATGTCGATCTCGAATTTTTCGATCTGGATCTGAATCATCAAGGACATAGGAATCTCATTTTACAGAACGGGTACGGGATTGCAATCGCTGGACATACGCTGGCTAAAAGTGATACGAGTTCAATGTCAGGTAAGATATTATCAACAACTTTTCTTTCATGGCACACTTAACGGTTGAAAAGCTACACATCTTCTTGGTAAAATGTTTGGAATAAAATAATAAACACCAAGTATGTAAACATGCAAATAGTATATAACAGACAACACGATTCAAATGATAAATATGTTGATTAATGTACCTTGGAAAAAGATTATGTTAACAACTTATTTTTAAATACTTCAAATAATGCCTACTTGTAGATAAAATATGTTAATATTTTTAAAACCGTACATGGATACACTAAATAATAATTTTTGATTATACCATTTTTGAAAAAATACTCGTCTGTATTATGGCTTCAAGAAAAACAATATATAACTTATTTCATAAAAAACTCTAATTAGCTCCAATTTACCAATTAATTTTATTTCTTTACAAGTATAATGTCAATATAGTTTTCTCAGCAATCTATATCTTTGACCGTAAAGGGGTTTGTAGTACAAGGGTAAGTAATGCTGTGTTATTTCAGCCATTATTTTAGCATCATTTGTCATATGTAAATTATATCAGGATGACCTTATCTTACTTAAAGTGGCCAATTATCTGTGTAACGCTTTTGTGATACATTTCAGCACTTTTCCTTCTAGTAGAATAAGAATAACATCATACCTGATGCTACTTTCAAAGATGCGTATGTCTATTTTTCATCCATGGCATTTATTAGATGTCGATGGGAATAGACTTATATTAAGAAAGGATAAATACTTATTTTTCAGTACATACTTCTCTTCTGGACAAGATTATGTTGTAAAGATTAGTGAATTCGCAAATAATGATTTGTTTCCTATTGGTAGTCCCACTTTATGTATTTATTCGACAGTTTTAAGATACACGTCGAAATTTAAGTCTCCTTAATATACTTTGATGTAGCTGTCTCATGCATGTGACATTTCTGAGTGGAAGTGTAAAAAAATTTCAGTACCACTCCAAAACTCAACCAATTTTTTTTTTGCCATTGCCATTATCATAAAGAACTTAGATATTTTTTGTTAACTTTTTTCTCCATTGTGTGTAGTTGTAAATCAAAATAATATTCTCTTAATGATCCCAGTTAGTTTATACAAGGAAGGAAAATGTGTCAGCCATTCAGGTAAAATGGATTTGCCTGAAATCCTAGCTTAATGATTTCCACCAAAATCTTCCAGAACCTGATAATGAGTTAATTATACGGTAAGTAACAGAGAAATAAAACGAAGATGCAAGGCTAATAAACAACAATATTATCACAATATATGTAAAGAAATTCACGAGAGAGTCATAATCAAAACAATCAGCCAAGAGATCTATTTTGAAAAATATGCTACATAACAAGAGACGTTAAAGCCAGAACTTGGGCCGTTGAAGACCACACAGGAACTTTTAGAACCAACCTGAAAAGATATATCAGAGACATGGACAATATATTGCCGGGATCTACATAAAGATGATCAACGCCAGGAACTTGTTTATCAAACCCCTGAAGAAATTAAAGAAGAAGCTAATATATTCGAGAATGAAATAAAACTGGCGATCAGTAAACTCAAGTATAACAAAGCACCGGGTCCAGATATGATAATAGCAGAAATGCCCAAAGCCACAGCAGAAACCGGAATAAAATTATTTCACTTCACAATGGCCTGAGGACTGGACAAAATCTACAATACCCACTATAGAGCCATCTCCCTTAAATCACATGCCAACAAATTAATGCTGCACGTAATCAATGAGAGACTAAAAACTTTCCTACAAAGAGAAGTACCCCAATAATAAACTGGGTTTACTAAAGGTAGAGGTACTCGAGAAGACCTTCTGAACATAAGACAAACAATAGAAAAATCTAGGGAATTCAATATTTCACTACACATAGATTATCGCAAAGGATCAAATGGCTACTCTTATGGCAGATACAAAAAGAAGTAAGCATACCACAACACTTAATTTTGCTTATAACTGAACTATACGAACGAACTACTAGAACAGTTAGACTAATTCCATTCAGAACAAGGTGTCAGACAAGAATATATAGTGCCTCCACAATTCTTTAATATAATATGGGGAGTATATTATGAGAAGAGCGCTTGAAGGATGGGAAAAAGGAATATCAATAAATTGCCGAAAAGTAAAAAACCTACGTTTTACAGATGACTCAGCTCTTACAAATAACCAAGAAGAGCTAATTGATGTCATACGACTGGTTGAAAACGAAAGTCATATATTTGATCTGCAGTTAAACATATCAAAAACAAAGATCATGATAGTGCATAGACTGTATACAAATCATTCCCACATAACCACGATTGACTGGTTTAAAGTTGTAAGCCCATATTTATATCTAGGATCATTGATTACAAACACAGGGTCACTACAGGAAGAAATAAAACTTAGTTGTGATCTAGCAAAATTCGGCGGAGGAAAGATCACCAAAATATGGAAGAACTTTCGAGAAATTTCACGAACTGTAAAAATAAGGTTGATCAACTGCTTAATATTTCCAACACTGACATATAGATGTTAATCTTGGACCCTCCGACAAGCAAAGAAGAAAGATAGACGCCACTAAAATGTTCTGTTGGAGAAAAATGTTATGAAATCCGTGGACCGACCACAGGACAAATATTTCAATTTTAAATGAGCCAAAAGTCAGCAAACGTTGGAATACCCATCCTTTTTGTTTTTTTAGTATTCGTTACCGGCTTATACTTTGAATTCGCAATGACATATCAGCGTTATATATAGTTTGGTCTCCTAGTTGGATTGCGTTTTCAATTTTATGTAGAACAAAAGAGAGTTTACCTTCCTTTGCATTCAAAAATCCGTATCAATGTTGCTTATTTAATTTAATTGTATTGGTGGAAATATTACAATCTTGTAGTATGTTTGTTGTTTTAAGTGTGTTTTTTAAAGTTTACTGTTTTTTTAACTATGATCTAAAAGTTATATTTTACAGTTTTCACCTAACTTTTACTGGTGTCAACAACAAAGATTTCCAATGGTTCATTCGGTCTATTTATTTTTATGAAATTTTCAATTTGAATTACTAAAATAACTATGTCGTATCTTATTAACTTGTCTATTTTATATTACATTTTATCACAAATTTATTTTTAATTCGGTTTAATTTATATAAACAAATTTTTGGTGGAATGAAAGTTCTAGGGTGGCTCAAAGCTACCCTTTGAAATGCCGAGATTTCTCTCGAATGTTTACAAATGCATTTAGGTCAGAGTATTTCCTGTAAGGAGGCACCTTCTGGGGCACCTTTTTGATCTTCTGTTTTCAAGGCATATACATTATTTCAAATTCCATGAAAAGTGGTCATGGCGTCTGTATTTTGGGCTATAGTTCTCAATAGCTTCATTGAAAATACCCAAGAATAAAGTTCTTAGATATATTTTGTCTTCCTTGTCAGTTGTAATAAAATGTGGATTAGAATTTACTGCGAAGAAACTTTTATTTTTATTCTTCAAATTTTAAATTCAGAGAAAATGCCAAAGTCTAAGGAAGAATGACTTTTTCTTTTTTTAATGTTAACCTGATATATAGTAGTATTTTAGAAGGAAAATATTTAAAACTTAACTACCCTGTGAATGCAAAAACTTTTATGTGGGGGAAACTGCAAGATTACTAAGTGCCGGATAAGCGAGCATGAAACATATGTCAGAAAAAGAGACTTCGACAAATCACAGATTTGCAAACATTTCTGGGACAATGAGCACAGAGTACAATGAAAAGATGCATCAATAGTCATGAAAGAAACAGACATGAAAAAGAGAAAAGTCAAAGAACTCATCCTACTCAACGAAGAGAAATGTGTAGCGAACCCATCAGCTGAATGTAGCAGTCTTTGGTTGCCAATACTAATAGAAGAAGTCAGCAACAAGAACGTATCAACATTAGCGGGTTAATAGAAAGTTAGATACACATAACCTACAATTATACGTAATACATATACAAGACACAAAACATAAGCATATTATAATACATGAACACACAAAACTATCAGAATCGACAAATAATTTTACGTTAGTTTTGTAAAATTATATGAAGCCTGGTATGCCATTTAGTGTGATTTAATATATGTAATTGTAGTTCATAGATTTACTAATAAACTATGTTTTCAAGTAACACTATTTACCTATGAATTATCTTTTAACATACCTTTGTTTAGATCTTTTGCATATTTGCTTCAAAGCAAGCTTCCCTCTTTTATTATATTTATATTTTCAGACATTGTAATTTTAGATTTAAGATTTAATTATATTTATATATTGAAGTCCTTGGAAAATAAGAAACAAAAGCCATTTTGTTTTCTTTATGCTCTCATCATATTATTCTTTCTTGGTCATAGTAGGTTATCTTATGTGATAATTTTTTAAATTCCTTTTTATTGACATTTATTCCAACTCGTACCTTTCTTCATTAGACATTCTACAAGTAGGTATGAATTTTCCATTTATTAACCACTTTTCTTGTACAGTTTTGCATTCTTTACAATAATTTATGTTTATTTAAATCGTTCTTCCAATTATCTTACATTTAATGGCTTATACCCATATATGTGAAACTGGCCAATTGGTTGAGTAATCACTACATTCTTCCTTTAAACATTTTATGGCAAAAAGTAGCACATACCAAGTTCAATTAGTTGTTGTAGTAGAAATCTTGATCTCTGGAAGATTAAAATCATTCGCAGGATGTCCTTGATGAGGAAACATACCCAATCACCGTAATTTATTCTGAAAGTATGGCAATTAAAGAATCGAAGAATCGAGAAAGTGTTCGAGTATTTCTGGCCGTGCAAGAATTAATCGAGAGTTGTGCAACGAAGAAACGAGAACTGTTGTCTGTAGAGGTGGAGTTGATAGCGAAATCGAGTTGGCCTTAAAAATTGTATTTTGCTTGGTGTTTTAAAGACAAAATTGGGGTTTCATTTTTATATACTGGGTCTACTAGGTCTGTGTAATTTGGTAACAAAATATTATATGTTTTATGTTCATGACAACAGTTATCTAGATTTTGTATGATATAAAAATGGAAATATTTATGTCCCCATTAATAATATGTTATTAAAAGTTTTTTAAAACTTTAGTATTAGTTAAGGATGTTAAAAATTGTTCGTAGTTAAGGTGCCAAATTAAAGTATTACAGCCATTATATATTGCCGTGCTATAGAGCTGACGTGATACATTTGGGCCTAATACAAAATTGAAAGATAAGTACAGGTATGATGAAAAAAAAAGATTAAAAAATAATATTAACACCAGTAGACTCTTAGAAATTATGAACACCGAAATCTTACTCACTACGTCGTACAAGCCTATATGTTGATCGATGATCGACTCAACAACAACATTAATTGCTAATGTCATGGGCATTAATATCACACCATTACGTAGATCAAACATCGGAAGGGCTAATCCCAAAACTCCACCCTGAGAAGAACCATTGGTAACAAAAAGTGAATTACTGAAGAGATAAAAGGACTGAAGAGATATTGCTGTGCATCCCCACATAACGCCTGAATACATTCAAACAAAATTCCCAGTTTATTCAGGTCACCTATTATAGGAGCAATCTCATAGAACTTGGAGTGGCGTTCTTCATCGGCGAAGAGAAATAGAAAAAGACAAAATGTAAAGACGGGAACCGAAACAACGTGGAATACCGTATTTCTTCTCAATATTTGTGGTTTACAATCCCTGCTATCCCGTTGTTTGTGGGTACATCGTCCCGGTTCAAAAGAATCGGAAGATGATGCTCCGCATGTCGAACCCTTCGGACGCCGCTAGGAGAGGTACGGTCAGTGTCGTGGTAATTTGACTATGGTGTTCTAACGAAGTTGTGTTGGAATTTTTATCATTGTATAAATTACCACTCAATAAAATTTGTACCGCCAACTACATTTTTGGGTGTTTTGTGATCGTTAATATCGATTTTTTGTTTCTCTTTGCCGTCGTAAACCAGCGAAGAGCGCCGATCAACGAGCTGTCTGATTCCGTCTTAAAAAGATACTAAGTAAGTCAGTAAAAACATGAAATGTGACAATACACTTGGTATTTACACAAGTTATATTTACAAACTGTGTGGTGGTGATTGTAACATGACTTATGTATATAGAACAATTAGAACCCTTTCTCAGAGAATCAAATAGCATCTCAACACAGATACCTAAATAAATTAAACTTTGCACATCAAATTTAATAATCATTCCCCTTCTCTTTCAAAAAGTAGTAAAATTTTAAATATTATTTTAAATAAAAATTTTACACAAATGAACCTTTTAGAAGATCTTGAAATCTCGAAAAAAAAAATGGAATTGAATCTTACTTGTTGCTTAAACATACAAGGTAATCCCAATTGTAACTATCAATCTCTTTTTGAATTATTGTGGGAGATTTAAGGGGAAGAAGAGTAACCTCATGTAATCAACAAATAATTTTGTATTTATTTAACTTCCATTATTAATTTATAACAATTTGTAATTAATCATTAATGATTTGTAATTAATCATTAATAATTTCTTTAAAATAAGAAATTTCGAATATTTTTAATTAAAAACTTTGTACATTTTCCATCCCTAGATCCAATTTTTAATCTGCTTAAGTACCATAACTAGAAAACATTACATAATTTGTTTCTTATGATTTGAGTAATTGTTTTGGGACTAACTTGCCAATTGATCCGTTTTGGACCTTTAGTCAATTTCATCATATTCAAACCAGGATTTATGTACTTTCATTTAAACAGTCTTTGACACATTTCCCATTTCGTTTTCAATTTTTCAAAAAAATTTTCATTTAATTAATCTTAATTTCGTATGCATGACACATGCCAGTTGAATTTTTTGAAAAAGCATTTAAAAGCCAGCAGTGTGTCTCCTCAACTCTATCCAGAAGGTTGGGTGCTTGCACCCGTACCGTGACCAAAACATAGTTTTTAACTTTTGGAGGAAAAATTGTTTCTATTTTTTTTTTTTCAATGGGATGATTGTTTTGTAGTGGTACTTTTTAAATTTCGACGTAAGTTAAACATTGCAATAATTAAATAGTTACTTCGATTAAGTTATTCTATTGTAGCATAGCTCTGAAGATGGCTTTCCAAACTGAAAGCGCTCCGCTAGGAATAAAATACTTTTCCTTCAAATTCATTCCTTTGTCATAAGTGTGTACAAAATATATCAGTCTTTTGCATTTATTATATTTCAAATGAAACAAATGTCCTACGAGATATTTGTAAATGGTCTACCTATCCCAGACTCCATTAAATCTCATATGGTATATAGCATTGATGTTCTCCTGTTTTTTTAGCTACTAAGGATTTCATACTTGCAAGACAAAATAGTTAAATAAAATTATCGTAGACTACCTATAATGCTCAAGCTCTTAGATATCTTAAGATATCTTAACAGTTTCCTTGTGCTATAGTTTTGGATTGAAATAGTAGCATTACCTTAATAATGAGTAATCATGTAAACTAAATGAAATTTATTTTATTAATAAATGCCATTTGTTAAAGCGATTTTTGTTTCGCATATTCTCATCTTAGAAATCATGTACTGAATTCTTTATTAAATGTTATTTACAAATCATTATCATCATCATTTCCTTTACCTCGTATCTATAATCGACGACCGGCTTTTCTAATTACATTTCTTTATACCTCAGTCAAGGAAGAAAAATAGGTGAAAAAATCTTATACAAATATTTGAAGGTTCTTAAAGGTATATGAGGGGTAGATGATGAAAAATCTGTAAAGACGTACAGCTGATTTTGTTTTTTTTAACAATCATAAAAACAGAAAAACATAGTTTTTTTTGTATAAAAAGTTTCTTATACAACATAGAAAAAATCATTTTAAATAAAAGTTGTAGATCGTAAAAAGTTCTTTATTTTGACATAAACAAATTCAATTTCTTTTATCCCGGAGAGCGATTATTTAAACAACGGTACTTGCCGAATGTCACTCAAGAGGTATTTTCTAAATGCAATCGATTCTATAAGGCTTCATTTATATGGTTCATTAAAAAAACATTTTATTAAATTTGTTATTAAAAAATAGTTTTAAAACGGCTGAGTTTTTAGCTTCTAAACATTTATAACAACTTTAGATATTTTTTTATGTCACTCGGGTAGGCTCAATGAAAAGCTGGTGAAAAAGCACACTTTCCACAAAAAAAAAAACAAAACCTGTGACCAGTAACAAGAAACAAGTTGAGATATTGCAGCGGACAGTTCTCTCTTACACTTTTCCATTTATTTTATGAGTACCATCATTTAACGGGAAATATAACTTTTTACTTCTTCTCTAAAAAAAAATCTATATTGTTTCCTATTGGTCATAGAAGGTTTTATTTTTTCTGAAAAGTGTGTTTTTCACCAGCTTTTTATTGAGCCTACTACAAGCGTGTAACATAAAAAATGTCGAAAGTCATTATAATTTTTTTAAGCTAAAAAACCAGTCCTTTTTCAAACTGTTTTTTAATAACAAATTTAATAAAATGTTGCATTTTTTTTAACAGAAATTTAAAATTAACTCTTATAGAATCGATTTCGATTTACAGAATACCTCTAGAGTGATTGTGTAGGCAAGACCAGTTGTTTAAATAATGGCTCTCCGGAATAAAAAAATTGAATAACTTATAAACTATTTGGTTGATCTATTTGAAATTTAACACACTTTAATAACTTCTTAACTGCCATGGTTTGAAGTAGTTATATTACATGTCATTATGTAAAAAAGCAAAGTTATAAGACTTACAAATTACTACAAAATTAAGGATTTTTTATAAACTATGTATTTTACCTTAGAAATTCGTAAATTGAGGAACTTTTTAAGATTAACAATTTTTATTTGAACCATTTTTCTCTAAACTCCATAAGAAACTTTTATAGGCAAAAAATGACTTTTTTACTTTTGAATATTGTTTAAAATAAAAATCCGTTTTCACGGATTTTTTATCAGCTACACTTCGTATACCTTTTTGAAGCTTAAAATATCTGATAAAATTTTTTTCAGCTTTTTTTCTTCCTTGACATTGTTGTTATAAATTTTTAGAAGCTAAAAAGTCAGCCCCTTTTCAAACTGTTTTTTAATAACAAATTTAATAAAAGATTGAAATTTTTTAATGAACCTTATAAATGAAGCCTCAAAGAATCGATTGTGATTTACAAAATACCTCTAGAGTGACTCTTTGGGCAAGTAAAGTTGTGTAAATAATCGCTCTCTAGGATAAACAAACTGAATACCTTATGAACTATTTGGTCGATCTCTTTCAAATTTGGCATACTTTGGTAACTCATCGACTGACACAAATTTGAATAGTTATATTACATGTCGTTATGCAGTTACGCAAGTTATTAACATTTATAAATTAGTACAAAAATAAGGGTTGTTTAAAATTATCTGGGTCAATTGTTAATGTATTTTATTTCGGAAACTTTTAACATAAAAAACTTTTTATGATCTACAACTTTTATTAGAAACATTTTTTTCTATGAAGTAAAAGAAACTTTTTATAGGCAAAAAACTATGTTTTTAACTTTTTATGATTGTTTAAACAAACAAAACAAAATCAGCTGTACATCTTTACGAATTTTTTATCAGCTACCCCTCATATACCTTTCAGAACCTTCAAATATCTGTATTAGAGTTTTACATGAAATCAATAAATTTTTTCCCAGACAGACTGGTCTATTATTAAAAATTTCTATTTTGGGTTGTACTGTTATTCTCCTTGACAGACACGTATCGTCTAACCTGCTTTCACCCTGTCTTCTTTTGCTTTCCTCCTACTCTTTCCTGGCACTTGACGATTCGTAAATTTTTAATTTTATCGTTTTGGAACAAATGTATTTTGTTCAAACTTTTCTTATAAGTCAAGTTAAAAGTGCTTTTTTGCCGAAAATTTCTAATGGAATTTTTAGAACTATCTAAAAAAAGTTTTATTTGAAATATGCAGTTTCGGAAGCTGCTGTAATAAATGTGATCCTACATGGGTTTACATGCTACGGTGTGTACGAAAGTTTCAAGAATATCTCCATGTTAAACTACATTAAGTCATCCTTTTTTGTCACGCCATTCATCCATCTTCATATAATATCCTATTTCTGCAACAGGTACGTATTCGTTGTTCTTCGTTTTTTCAATCAACTTTCAGTTCCATACTTCATAGGTGATCTTACGACGATATTATACAGTCTCGCTTTCAGTTTCACTTGAATGTTTCTGTCAAATAAACACACCATTTACACTCATAACGTTTAACTCTAATGTCTCACCGCCATCTATTTTCTTATTGCTCTATTACGTTATTTGATGATAATTAATATCACATAAGAACTTCGTTCTTATAATTTTTTTATAAATTTACGTTTATTCAGCGAAAGTCGTAACAATCCTATGCTTTAGGAGTTTGTCTTTTGTCTCACTTCGAAAAAGTACATAAAAAGTTATATAAAGTTCCACTAAATGTACGTAGCTCCTATCTGCCATCTGATATAAAGTTTATGGACTTTTTAGAACTTTTATAAGGGTTGTTGTTTGTTTGAAGAATGTGAGCCTACTTAAAGAGTTGTTTACATAAGTTAATTATGAGATTTTATAGATGATAAGGAATAAAAGAGCTGAATATCTTTTGAAGGATATTTTATACATTATAGTTGAATAAGAAATTAAATTTTCAATGAAGAATTTATTCTTAAAACGGGTATTTTTTAGTTCTAAAACTTTCATATAAAAGCTCTGATTTGTGATCACTATTTCAAACAAAAGTAATATTTAACATTATTCCTCGTTATTTTTCAAAAGCTTTTAAATATTCATAATTACATATAATTCTATGCCAGTAACGTTTGCATATAAATTGATGGCAAAAAATTTCTTATTTAGATAAGCTTTGTACAATTCACAGATTTTTTATTATTTTTTATTCGTTAGTACAGACTGAAATTCTGTTAAAAAAAGAGGCAGGGAGAAAACTTTAATGTGGATACTAGGATGTTTGTTGCGAATTGTTGTCAATTAACTACATAGGAATGGGATATATCAAATCGATTCAAAAATAATGTGATAAACAACCCCTGGGATGAAACAGATGTTGTTTTCTGAGTCTGAAATGTGAGTACCGGATGTAGATCTTAACAGAAGACTCACAGCAATCTAATACGATTATTACGGAAAAAATGTCAGATATTTCGAGTAGAAAACAAAAAGAAAAACTAGGCGGAATGCCAAATGAAACCAAAAGGGTCAGTAATTAACGAGGATAAGAAAGAAACAGGAATAAACAGTATTTAAACAATTTATTAAAAACATAATATATTAGAAACAACCTAACAGCAAATTAACAGATTCTAATGAGGGGAAAAACTTATTAAGCTCTATTTGAATCTGTACTATGTATAGCATTACATGCTATACATAGTTACATCAATTTACTCTAACAGCCAGAAACTTGAATATGATCAACCAAGAAAATGGTAATCTCAAATCCAATAAGACGCAATCTGGAAGTGGATGGCAAAATAGTTCAAGAATAAGGGAATTTTAACAACTTAGGAATACCGCAGCTTAGTTATAGATATTGAATTCCGATGCTTTATATACACGGGAGGCACTATTTGCGGTACAAATTCTGATTCAGAGATCTTAACTGCGACGTATATATTTGTTTCATCCACTGCAGGGTGGCGTTTTATATAGTAAAACATGATAAGCTCCTAACAACCCAGAAAGAAGTAGCTTAGGTGGTAGATACCTCAGAATCATTTTTAAAATATATTATAACCAAACTTCAAACATTAAACTGTAGGACCAGTTTGCATAGGTAATATCGATATATAAAGGAGTGATACAATGGTGCATACTGTCATCATTAATATCTAACATACTCTAAACATATCTTCGAATCTAACATATACTCTGAACGTATCTTTGTATTAAGACTGGATCTTAATACAAACACAAACAAAGTACATGGTACTCAGTAAGCATGAAGTACACAGTATTTGGTTCACCAACAGCCAAACTTTAAACTGTATTTCAAAAATCGCTCTATGCTTTTTGAGATGGGTTTTTTTAGGCGCCTAAATGGGTGGACTGCATGACTAAAATTGAAGTTGCACATAAATAATGGGGAAGGAATACAAGATCATCATATCATATAGCGGAGATATGGTTTGTTGCATTTTATTCTTCAGGGCAAAGTGTACGGAAAAAGAAACTTACTGTCTTCAAAGCCTGAGAAAATGGTTCAACAAGTCTCGATCAACAACATCTGTGTATTGATCTTCAACAACACGAAGATCAATACACAGATTGAGTGATAACGTGGATATCGAATAGAAAGAAATACGTGGAACATTTATCCAGGAAGAAGGAGAACAAAGTAAGATACTACTTAAAAATATCAAAACGTAAACGGTCAAAATGAATCCCATTATTGGAAACTCGTGGAAGAGGAGGATAGTACTTTTAGAAGAAGGTCCTAGAATGAACCGATGAAAGAATCAAGAGTAATCAAAGCTTAACAGAACCGATTGACGTGATAAAATAAGGACATAAGGGATGAATTGAAATAATATGAAAAAATCGTTTCTGTAGAAGTTAAACTTCTTTTTCTATCGTGTCATTACAAAAGGATTTGTTAAGTACTGGAAATTTCAAAAAAAAAAAATGCGACAACACATATAACAGATAATATATACATACCAATCTTAAAGGGTTCTTAAATTATGCAGTTCATTGTTTTAGTAATTTAAAGTTGTATTGATCGGCTAATTGATCGTTCATTCTGACCTCTATTTCTTACTGGGAACATGATATTTCAAGCTTTTAACTAGAGTTCCATATTTAATTTTATTTGATAATAAAATTTGATACTTAAAGTTTAGAAATTTGAGACAAACTATTATTCTAGATATTTTACCAGAATGCTGCTATTAATAAAGATTGTTTTTGAGATTTTTTAGCTGCTTTTTAATTTACATAAATAATATAAATCGTCTCTGTCCGAAACAACCAAATATTATGTAGTATACCATGGCGGTCAGATAAGTACTAAGTCTACAAAAAAAACACACGAAAGTTTAAAAATGTCACGATTTATTTCTCAGCATAGTCTTCTTCTAGCTTGATCCAGCGATGCTCCCGTTTCTTTATTGCGTCTGAAAAATACATTTTCTCGAGGTCTGCACAGTAGGCCTCCGTGGCGGAAATGACCCTCACATTCGACTCAAATTTCTGCCCGAGTGGACGTAGCAGTTCATTGTCTCACTGTCACTTTAACAGTGGAAAAGCACTGTCTTCTTCGCCAAAGGGTGCCGTTTTTTTCTGCAATTCGGCGTCAAGTCGGTCCGATAATTTGGTATAGTAGACCCTGTGAGTGAGGGTTTTTTCCTTCTCCAGATAGTCGATGTAGATCACACTTTGTGAACACAGAAAACGGTGGCCATCAATCTTTCCGGTCGATAAGGTAGACTTCGCCTTCTTTGAAGCACGTCCGCCGTGCGCTTAAATATCGTGAAACGCTGCTCTGAAGTGGTCTCACGGTTGCGCTTGTTGTCCGGGGCGAGGGCTTGTGAAACCTATCGCTTTCACAGCTTTCTCATGCCCAAAATTTCATGCAGTCTGCCAATATAAGATCGTGGATTGTCAAGTAGCCGTTTCCGAGGCACCTGAACGTACTATTATTTTCACTCTTACTCTCTAGATAGCCATAACTGTCAAAACTTTAAATTTGTCTTGGAACCTTTTTCAGAGTAGTTAGGTAAACAGGCACCAAGTAATGCCATTGTGCTGATCATTATAACCAAATATATAAAAACTGGAACGGTGTTTCACCAGGGAAAAAGTAAAATGGGACGAAGAAAAACAGTTGAGTCGACAAACGTGCATTCAACCCAACTATGGACTCGTGACGTGACCACGTTATAGTCAACGGAGACCACCGAAGCGTAAATTTCTTGATCTGCAAAACCTCCGAAGGTCACCTAAAAACGGTGTGGGAACTTGAGTATTATAACATTATTGATTAAAAGTTGCTGGACGTCCATTTTCTTCATAGAAGAATAAATAATTCCCAGTAATTCCTCGTTCAGAAACTACCCACCAGACGGTTACTTTTTCACTATGCAACGGTATTTCTTGCATCTTTTCTGATCATTGGAAACTTAAAAATATTATAATACGCCTGTTCTAAGCGTTTTCTCTCAGCGGAGAGCTATTGTTCCTAGGTGTGAAATTCCATAAACAAGGGATCTACCTGTTTTATGAAATGATCCCTTGTTTATGTTATTTCACCCCTCTAACAATAGCACCACGCTGAGCTAAATATTAATGAGTCTCTTAACTGTCTTGTTATACTCTACCTGATTCGACAAATGCAAATTACATTCGTCAGTGAACCAGATGTTGCTAATGAAACTTGGATTGCATTGCAAAGCAACGACTTATAACAGTATTCAAGTCTTGCAGCGTAACCACCCATTATTTTCTCAATCGTTGGGTAAGTATTGTATGAAAGGGCATTAAGTTTTTACAATATCTTCTGAAAAGTCCTCCGTTCATATTCAATTTTGCAGTCAGCAGCCAGTTTTTTTTTCAGTAAGTTAAAACAACCCATTTTTCTGTTTCTAATTTAATTGAGCCGCTATTGTACTTCGGAGGGCACGTAAAGCTGTCGGTCTTGGCTACATCGTTAACACTAAAACCTCCGTCAAAAGGTTACACGAATGGAAAATGTACAATAAGCCAATTGACCTCAATGCGACCGGTTATAACAACAAACAACCGTAAAAACAACCTATCACACAGCACATGGTACGAGTACCTCTTAGCCGGAGACTTAGCACATGCTAAGTCTCTCTAGACTTAACGTCATTGAATGCATTTGTTTGGGATATGCTGAAACTATGGGTTTTCGGAGATAACCATCTATTGACCGTACAATAGGTAAAAATGACAATTAAAGAGGCGATACAACACATGCACAGCTTTTATTTTCAAATATGGCCACAAATATGTAGGGACAATACCAACTATGCGTCCAATGTAATGGTGGGCACTAAGAACATGTTATTTGGAAAGCTAAAGCTTATGTAGGTTTTAATGTAATTACTATTTAAATGGGAATAAGCCACAATTAAAGGTTAAAGTACGTTTATTGACGTTTCAATTTCCACTTCGGAAATCGTTCGAACGATGGAGAACGATTTCCGAAGTGGAAATTGAAACGTCAATAAACGTACTTTAACCTTTAATTGTGGCTTATTCCCATTTAAATAGTAATTACTTTAAAATGCCACAAGAAAATAGCTTCAGAACAATAGTAGGTTTTAATTTCTTATTACATTATTTTCGGTGAAAAAACTTTGAAATTTTCATACCATAAATAATTGTCATCATGTATAAAACCTTAACTTTCAAACAATTTTGTAATAATATAGAGTAAAGCAAAGTTCAACGATATAAAACTGCTGTAACATTGAAAGTAATTATATCTAGATGTGTTACCATATGAAACCAAATACACCTCTACAACTGTTACTACTCAACTTGTAACTTGACTGGCTGGCTGGCGATCTTGACTCGAAAGTGACACCGATACGTGCCTGAATCTAGGACATCCTACAGAGTCGGAATTACCAGATTTTTAGTACTTGGAAAAGTTTTTATTGTCTCATGCGTCAGCTCTTAAGAAATCGTTAAAGTAACGTTGAACGAAATTTACTTAACGTAAATAAAAACCGTTAAGTCAATCCGTGGGTTAAATTCTTGTGATGCTAATTGGGTTTCTGACAATTGTGGAATTCTTATGAAAACGAAATGTAGGCAATATTTTTGTAACAAATATGTGATATCTAATTATTTTATTTCATTTACATAAAATTACAAAATAGGTCAAGATGGTCAATCCCTTACTGGATGGACTGTTCCAGTGTTTTTAATTTTTGATTTCAATCAGTTCTTGCTTAAATCTTTATAATTACCTATAGTTATACGTCAAGGGCTCTGAGTATTCTTAAGCCAGGAATTCTGTCTTCTTCCTATTGATTTTTACCCCCGAATTTTTCCTTGAGTGATCAACCGAAGTAATTCAGTGTCCGATGTACATTAGCTAACGCTTTTTAATCATTGGCATCACATGATATTTTATATATAGATAAACTTAAGGCGCATGAATAGAACAAAAAAAAATATGGTTAACGTGCAATTTTTTTGCGAATTAGAAGTTTTAATACAAATGATACGCGTCTGGCTTTTTTGTCGTCTTTACTGTGTGTCGTCTTTACACTTCATAAATTGAAAGTCAGCAGTTTTGGCAGTTCTATAATCAAGAAGCTAATTAAAAAATCTTTCTCCAATGAACTCTTACGTACCTACTTTCCGTATATCTCTATATATTTTCTACATTTAAATTATTTTTTGATTACAACTTGAAATAGGTTGCAATATTTTTGTACATTTTTCATTGTTTAATTTCGGTGTCTTTGGGAACATATGGTTGTTTGCGGAAAGCTCGGAACACAGTCTGAGTGCAAAATAGGCATACTGTCCAATTTGAAAGTAAAATACAAAACTAAGGTAAGACACATTTAAATTCACTTTTAACTTCAATTGAACGTGATTTCTATGCAGAAGACAACCGGACAAACCTCACTAAATGAATATGCAGATTTTTGGTCGCTCGGACGCGACCAATCTTGATATTCCAAACTCGGATGTGGATGGCAAGCTGCAAGGTTGTTAGTCAGACGGTTTATTAATGCACTGTTCAAATATAAAATGAAATGAGAATATACAGCTGTTAGTGAATTTAAACGTACGGTACACTATTTACGAGGAAATTATTTTGAAGAGCAGGTCATAATCAAAATGTTTTTGATAATAAACAATAATAAACAATGATAGTTCTTCTAAAACTTCGACGGGTAATTGCATGCTCTTCATTTCAACCACTGTTGCTCATAATAGTTGACTAGAGCTAGCCCATATAATTGACGTAAAATTGAACAATATACATCTACCTCCACTGCATACATTTTTCTTGCAATCTACGGAATTATTAACATTCTATATAGCTCCACATTTCGAACGCTTGCAGTATTACACATTACATCAATTAGAGTCCATGATTCAATATCTTATAGAATAATATGGGCGTGGCTTCGGAATAAACCTACTCCGATAGAAATTTTTATATCACGTTAATACCTCCTTAAAAACCTGTGTGAGCCTTAATAAGTGTGAAGAATACCTGAGTCGTTCTCAATATGGCTTTAGAAAGGGTACAGGCACTAGATAAGCAATTATGGGATTGATACTGATGGCAGAAAGATATCTTGAGGTTGAAAAACGGCTGTATGTGTGCTTTGTCGATTATAGAAAGGCCATAGCTATACACGACATAGCTATCATAAGTAATACATACTGGAACCACACACATATAATTAGAGCTTCTCTTGAAGATCGCCCTGAAGGTGCCAGAGCCAATGGAATCATCATTAACAATATAAGATATGCCGATGACACCGTAGTATTAGCAGAAACAGAAGACCAACTAAAAATATTGATGAACATATTATCACAAGAAAGCCACAGGCTGGGCTTGTACATTAACTTTTCCAAAACCAAAATTCTGGTATTCCACAAAAACCCCCATGAACAAGTTGCACCTAACATACAAATAAATTGTATCACCCTTCAAAGTTTAAAAAGGTTCATATACCTGGGCCGAGAACTAAATAGTCAACTAGAACACTCAAAAGAAATTAGAAGACCCATTGAAACAGCAAGTTTCAAGATTATGCGTAAAATGCTCTGTAACCCCAAGCTATAACTCTCAATAAGATTGAGAACTCTAAAGTGTTATGTGTGGTCTCTATTACTATATGGCTGTGAGACCTGGACATTAAAACAGTATGACATCAACAAATTAAATTCATTTGAAATGTGGATGTACCGCCGAATGCTAAGAATAAGCTGGACCAGCAGAACTACGAATGAAGAAGTACTGAGAGCAACGAACACACGCCCTCATCTGGTCAATACTATCAAAATTAGAAACACGTCATATCTAGGACACATAATGCGCCATAGGGAATTTGAGCGGCTCCAGGTAATATTAGAAGGCAAAATTGAAGGTAAAAGGGGGCATAGGACGAAAGAAAAAATCTTGTCTACGAAACATCAGAGATTGGATCCACACAAAAGGAAATGAATTAATTCATCAAGCCCAGAATAAAGAGAAATTTGCCATATTCATCGCCAACCTCAACAGAGAAGGCACTTAGGAGGAAAAAACCTGTATTGTCTACACCTACACAGTTCTGCAGCTTATACATTGAGCGTTGTTCCAGTGGAAAATTTAATTTTGATAAATAGCTACTTTTGCTATATCATTACACAGAGAGATCCTTCATTAAAGATTTTTCGAGTCCTAATTCTTGTTAACTACCGTCCATTTTACCCTTTAACATTTAGTTTTAAGATAAATTCGGTATCTTTAATTGCGATGATACCCAAAATTAGATCTACATACTGATAGTCGACAAAACCGTGTTCCCCGCATATCCTAAATTAATAATTGATAATCGATTGACACTCATATGTCTAAATTCTTCACAATTTCCTTAATAAATTAGGACAGTCGGTTCAATAGAAACGGCGAATATACGCAACTTTGTTTCAATCGCACAATCTCATTTTCTTGAGACTTAACAGTACAACATCGACGGATTAAAACTTTCATAATAAATCAATTTATGAAACAAAATTCATTTCTGGATTTCTTTCTTTTTCTCCTCAAATTTGCGATAAATGCGCAATTGAATAATTTTTAAACAATTAGTAGTGACAATATTAATCAAATATTAATAAAATATTAACAATAACGACATACAATGTATGTCGTTATTGGTATGTATACATTGTATCTGAGAATTGGTAAAGGTGTTCATAGTGGAGATTTTAAAATTTCCCATTTTTGTGGCTTTATTTAAGTAAATCCTAGTCAATTTAAGTAAATATGATACGGAAATAGGAATAAATACTGTTTGGATGAATATTATTAAACCATTTAGACTGTAATACGAGTGCGCCAGAGCGTTGTAGAACAGATAAATCTGATATCATCAATATAAAATTTTACATTGTTATTATTTTATGTTATTGTCATGTTATTGTTTTATGTTTTCTACAGTTTTGCCATAATGCTATTGGCATTATCTACAGTAATTTAGTTAACCCCTAGGTGGGTAATAGTAAATCAAAATTTATGATTGTAAAACAAAACACTTCCAAAACAAAATTTTTAAGAATTTTATAACTTAAAAAAGTTAAGATTCATTTCAATTTAATCTGGAGATGCAGGTATTAAAACATTTTTTTCTAAATTTTTTTTATCAAAAAATTATATAATCTTTAACCTAGTCTTTGAATATAATGTGAATTACAGCTGTTTGTGACTTTACCGTTTATCTCTATGAAAATTAAAACAAACAAAACGTACTTGACCCGAAAACACACTGTTTCTAATAGGTAACCAATTAAGCCACAAAATTTCGGTGGAATTAGATAAACTTACTCATTTGTTATCGTTTGACCTATTTCTAAACATTTTTTTAATATTTACTAAGCACACCTATGTGGTTATATCATCATGGGTGTTCTTTCTATACAGTTCATTAAACTGGGGAAAATACGTTCTTTACTTGTAGTTGATTATTTATTTTTATTAAATAGGATTGTTACCTCTGCTTAGAAATATTTTATCACCCATTTCACCGGGGTTTTAAAAATAAAAATTATGTTAACAGTATATATACGTGGCAGTCTGAACTTACCATTTTATTTTTCAAATATATATATATGTTCGGAGTATAAATATATATATATATATATATATATATATATATATATATATATATATATATATATACATATATGTTCGGAATATATATATATATATATATATATATATATATATATATATATACATATATGTTCGGAATATAAATATATATATATATATATATATGTTCGGAATATAAATATATATATATATATATATATATATATATATATATATATATATATATATATATATATATATATATATATATATATGTTCGGAAAGATTTCCGCGGTTAGTACAATTAAACCTAGAGCTAAGATTAATACTATTATAAAAATTAATATAAAACTCACCAGTCTTCCTGGTTGAACTGCGTCGATATCCATTGGGCCGAGCTTTCGACATCCTCTCTGATGTCTTCTTCAGGGCTTCCGAGGTCTCAGTCTCCCGAGCCCCCAGACACTACTACACTCACTAGTCACTGCACTACTATATATATTTATATATATAATTGTGGATACTTCTGTTAGATCTATTCAGTACCATATATATAGAACAGGCTCCAATCGACATTTATACTGCTTCCCAAAAAAGCCAATGCAATGGAGGGAAAATGAACATCGCACCATATTCTTAATGAGTCCTGTTTTATTAATTTTGAGAAGGAATCTGACAGAGTGTAGCATAATCGGCTCAAAGAAATTTTGTTTAATTTAGACAGTAGAGAAATTAGAATCATATGTGACCTCTGTTAAGAATCATCAAACCATCTCAGAATTAGCGTTGGCCGAAGTTAATGTGGACCTAATAATAAACGGTGAGCCACTTAATAACATAAGATGTGGTGACGATACCGTCCTTCTGGCGGGAACACTAGAAGAACTGCAACACCTTGCTCAACAACTAAATATACATTGCAACGGTTATGGACTTAAAATAAATTTGAAGAAAACCAATATAGAAGCAGTATCTACAAAAGCACAAAATATTAAAGTAAAGCTAGTACTAGATAATACAGACATTGAACAAATGTCTTCATACAAATACCTCGGAGCGAGGATCACACAAAATACTGATCAAACAAAAGAAATAAGATGCCGCATTGAAATTGCACGGTCAAATTTAACAGATTGAGAAAACTTTTCTGTAACCGCAATATCAATATAACGCTCTGGATAAGAATGCTTTGATGTTATATTTTCTCCACCCTTTTATATGAGGTTGAGGCTTGGACACTGAAATAATTCAACATTAAAAACCTGGAAGCATTCGAAATGTGGTGTTACTTGCCTATTCTGAAAATATCATGGATGGATCGCAAAAAAACGCATAAGTTCTCGAACAACTAGGAAAACAATGCGAAGTTTTAAATTCCATATAAATCAGCAAAATCAACGGTAGAAGAAGCGTAGGAAGACGTAAAATCTCGCCACGCGTGATGCGTGGCCAATGCGTGGCCACGCATTCTCCGTGAATAGTTTGGGTGCAGTTGAATTGAACTATTTAGGCTCGTAACCAACAAAATTATAATTGCCAGAATGATTTCCAATCTCCGATAGGAGCAGAACTTAAAGAAAAACAAGAAGGAAAGTGTTGCCAATTGGTAAGCGGCATTTTGGAACCTTGAGGAATAAGAGGCAGTCCATTGTATGCCTCTTGTGTCGGAGTCTAGTTTCGATAGAACGTAGTCTATAGCTATATTAAGAAGAAACAGAGAAAGCAGGCATCTTTGTCTCATTTCAGTAAGAATCTCAAATTCGTCACTATTGACCGATTATTACTCTCACCATATTTTTTCAAACGCCGTGTTCCCAATTTACTTAGAGAAAAATAGGGAATAATGGCTGAGAATTCGTCAGTGATACGCACTGCGCCTCTTTATAGTCAATATCATCATGGATGAAATATAAGAAAATTGCGTAAAATAAAAGGATAGAAAATGAGAAAAAGTGACACAAATATATGCTATGCAAAGATGCAGTGTACGCAATACAGTGCTTATACAGAAGACGTTTCGTTATTCTTTCGATACGAAAGAATAACAGGACAAAGATAAAAAGTAAAATCGAATGGCCAAACATTATAATGCTGTACAGTTTTCGTGGCCAGAATCGAAGCCTGCCCGCAAATTTGCTCGTACCAAACACTAGTAATGTAAAAAATGAAGCCGTGCAAACACTCTTTTGGAAATCCGGCAAATTATGTGATTAGAAAACTGTACTACTTATTTAACTTCTAATTTTGCGTGCGGAAAGTATCACTTACACGCGATTTCTTGTTTATTGATTAAATTCTAAATGCAAATTATAAAATCGGTGAAAGGATTTCGTATATATCTACGAACTCCGAAGTATTTCAAGGCTGTTATTAAATCAAGTTTCCTAAATAAATTAATAGCCGCCAGAGTAGCTCATTACAATATTAATATTTACTTTTAATAAATCAACTACAAGGCTCTTAACCCGTAATTAATAGGTTTAAATTAAATGCAATTAAATATTGAATATATATCAAATTTGGGACATAATTAAAAAACTATTAGGATATCCAGGAAACGAACTAAGTGATTTTTTTCACAATTTATTATCAAGGATGAAATGTCAAGGGCATAGCGTTGGTAACTACATTTTAATTATATTTTGGTGGGACGGATTTTGTAATGATAGAGATCTCCATCACTCCTACATTTTGATGTTTAAAGATCTAACTAAATAAAAGACGGAATTATAGAATCTAAACAGAAATATGATGTAGAGGCTTACTTCTTATAGGTTTTTTGTACTGGTAGGTATAAAACTGTTGCTCTTTGCTGAATTTGGCCGATTTTCTTAGTTCCCTCTCAGTTATATTTGTAATTTTTTCTTGAGTTATCTTTATAGTCTTTTCCTTAGAGCAGGCCAGGACCCACAAAGGATTGTCGAGCCAAAGATGATGATGATGATGAAGTATTTGGTAGATCGACAGTACTTGAATAATTGCGAGAATTTGTTTTTAAGCTTTTCTCTCAGTCGTTTGATGGAAAATACTGTTTGTAAGAAATTGTTGTAAAAAATGACTTGAATGACTAAAAAATTTTTATATTCAAAATGTGCGCGCTTTAAGAAGATTCTTAACAATATTTTATTCTTCCACCTTCTTGATTTTAGGGAAATTGTCTGCTTAATCTTTATACAAATTTACCTCCATGTTTATATCATACTGGTGATTTACTCGAACGATTCTCGGCACTCTTCCAGTCTGGTACGGGTTAATCTCTTTTTATTAGCCAGTTGTATCCTTGCATAGGAATGCCTAGGATGAAGAGATAAAGGAAGCATTAAGGAAATTAACAAATAGAAAATCACCAGGAGAGGACAGAATACCGAACGAACTCCTAAAGTACGGAGGACCAGATCTGACTAAACAACTATTAAAACTAATTCAACAAATAATAGAACAAAACAGAATCCTCAAGAATGGAGTTCAAGCATCCTAATATCTCTCTTCAAAAAGGTAGACAAATCGGACCCGAAAAATTACAGAGGAATTAATTTATTAAACACAACACTAAAATTAACAACCAAAGTGATAACAAATAAATGGAATGAAATTATAACACTAGCAGAAGAACAACAAGGTTTTAGGTCGGGAAGATCATGCACCGACGCTATATTTATAATGAGGCAAGTGCAAGAGAAATTATTAGAATACAACAAACCGGCATGTCGGTTTCGTGGACCTTAAGTTGTCATTTGATCGGGTCAAATTAAAAGACGTTATCCACTTACTCTACGCTCCCATAGATACCTCTAGGAATAATCAAAACGATCGAAAATATCTACCAAAACAACACAATAAAAGTCAAAGTAGAAGAAGAACTAACCGACCCTATTGAAGCTGGCAATGGGATAAGACAGGGAGATTCCCTGAGTCCTCTATTGTTCAACCTGATTATGAATGAAATAATAAAAAAAATAAGAACTAAAAAAGGATACCAAATGGGAGAAAAACAACTTAAAATAATCTGCTATGCAGACGACGCAATACTACTACTCTCTCTAAATGAAGATGATTTACAACATTTACATATGCTGCACCAATTTAATATAACCGCCAGAAAATTTAACATGTTAATTTCCCCAAAAAAGACAAAATGCATGGTTACAACAGCAAATTTACTAAGATGTAAATTGGAGCTGGAAGGTCAGATAATAGAACAAGTGATGAAGTTTAAATATCTAAGCATCACATTATCTAACTACGGAAAGCTCGAACTGAAGTGGAAGATCAAGTGAATAGAGCAAACAGAGCCGCAGGCTGCCTGAATGAAACAATATGGAGAAATAAAAATATCGGGAAAGAAATGAAAGGCGAATTTACAAAACAGTCATCAGACCAATAATGACATAAGCGGCAGAAACAAGACCTGACACAGAGAGGACAAAAAGAATTTTAGAAACAGCAGAGATGAAAACCCTTAGAAAAATTGATGGTAAGACACTATGGGACAGAGCTAGAAGTACAGATATACGACGTATATGCAAGGTGGAGAACATCAAAAACTGGGTAAGAAATAGAAGAGTAGAATGGAACGATCATGGAAGTCGAATGACAACAAATAGAGTAGTAAATACGGCAAGAGACGGTTCCCCAATAGGAAGACGATCAGTAGGAAGACCACGAAAACGATGGAACGACAACTTACTGGAGGCACATTGAAAAACAGACAGAGTTATGTCTATATAAAAAGGAGAAAAAGAAGAAGGAATGCCAAATTGTTTTATTATTATAAATTATTTGTTAACAGCAATTACCGGCCCACTTGAACAAATTTAAAAAATATGCATTTAACCTTGAACAAATATATAGAATCGAATAAAAAAGAGTTGGTGCAGTAGAAATGCAAAAAAAAATTAGTCGGTATATTCCGTTTCTAAGCATCTTTTTAGTGGTAAACCAGTCTTTTAATACCAAGGTTCTTATATCAAGGTAGTAGCTAACCTTCTTATAGCAACAGTAAGTTCGGCCGAAGCTGTTTTACTTTGCTAAAGGGTCATTGGGACTTATGTGGGATTGAGTAGCTTTTCTGCTCGTTCCTTTTAAACTTTCATTTGAAAAATCACCCGTTTGTAATCATCTTCTGAGCCATCTCTTTTTTCTTTTATCACTGTGTCGAGGTGCGACGAAATGTTGTCAAAATCGGCAGTTCGCCTGCTCTATAACGTGCCAATTCTAGAATCCTCCAGAGTTCGCCAGCTCACTGTGGCATCACTTAGGTAAAAATATTTTTCATTGTGCCGTACATCCCTTGTGCCCAGTGGTGTTATAGCTCGGCATTGAGGAGCGCAGTAGTCACAAAACAAATCTCACTATGAAATTATCATGAGTTCAAACAGATTGATGAATTGGTCGGCAAGGGAATCTATAATTTGCATTCCACATGCCGTAAAAATTCTCAGTGAATTTAGTTTCTGGTACTCGAAACCGAGTAAAGAACTAAAACAGAAAGACGGTATTACATTAATTTCGATGCAGGCCATCTGCAAGTCGATTAAATCTAATATCGTCTTTCTGTATCATGAGTTCGTTGTAATGTGGCTGTGGGGTGCATTTTCGATTGAGGTGTACTTTACGTTGGTGCGTGTGAATGATGTTCAATTAACAAATCTACAGTTAGTGACATAGCTGCTGTCCTTGTTTACTTTATTTATACCTTATTCACACTTTTCTCA
This sequence comes from Diabrotica undecimpunctata, assembly GCF_040954645.1. NCBI lineage: Eukaryota > Metazoa > Arthropoda > Insecta > Coleoptera > Chrysomelidae > Diabrotica > Diabrotica undecimpunctata. The sequence continues at coordinate 71,313,756 of NC_092804.1, read as the reverse complement.
TTTTCTTCGTTTTATTAAAATTACATTAAGAACCATCATATGTCCATTACTTGTTAATACTTTTTTCTTCTGTTTTTATCTTAACTTATTTCCAAATGTTTGTCTGTATCTTTTAGTTAAACGTTTTGATGAATATTTATATTACAATAGTGATTTTTATTAGGATTCGTCGTAGGTTAAAAAGGAAGTTAAACTAATGGGGTATGAAATTTCTTTATACATGTTCGTTTCTATAGAGCTTGACATATTTATTATACAATTTATCTTTTAATCATGTTTTGGAATATCTGCGAAATGAACTACGTTTAATGAAACATGCGATAATATTAACTATTTAATTTTATAAACGTGTATATGTTAATAACCTCAAGATAGTTTAATAGATGAGTTAATAAGATAGCATCGGCTGGTTCTCATTCTCATTCTGCCACGTAACTATTTTAATATCTGTTTGTGTGTCTAGGACTTTTCAAAAAGGTTTTCGATAAAATTGTGACAAGCACGTAGGAGGCATTGTTGAAAAAATCCGTTACATAAACATTACATTTGGGTTCTGAGTACTATCTATTGATTAATTCCACCAAAACATAAGTAATTTCTCAACTTTAATATCAAAATATTATGTAATTTTAGTAGAATGTAATGGAAATACTGGTCTGCTGGTGGTCGACTTAAAATCTATCAGAGCTGGTGATAGGGTAGAAATAAAAGACGTGATTGTCTAAAATATTACCATATACATATATTATTACGATAAAAAATTAATAACCAGTTTTATTTTTAACACATTTGTATGCATTTATCAGTTTTTTAAATGATTACTAAGTTTGTTGTTTGGAAACAATTTTTACCCCTACACAACAGATCGTATAAAAACCATTGAACAGAATGTCAACAGTATTTATAGATTTCAATATCATAGACAGATGGACATATTAATGTGTATTATGAAAATGTCTTTGATTAAACCACAGTGGCAGTCGTATCAGAGATCTAATAAAAAATTTGTCGTAAACAAAGGAATAATACAGAGAACTGAGTTGTCAACAACTTCGTTTAGATGCAGTTGTGATAAAAACAAATACATATGCAGATTGGGACAGAAAAAATAGATACAAATAAAAATCAAAATGAGACATTGAATGTTTGTGCAGATACATAAATAACATAAATTTCCTAAGAATAGTTTAAATTATTTATAATAAAATTGATTGAAATGAATCAAATGATGCAGGGCATATTTTAATACAAGTAAATAGTTAACTATAAAGTTGTGAATAAAATCAGTCTAATGCAATATGCAACATTCGTATAATGGGAAGAAAAGAGGGATAGTTTATAAAAAAATATTTGGGAAAGTAGATAATAAAAGAAACCGTCCACAAAATTCAATTCCCAATATTAATCAAAGTCACACTGATTCTTTTCTAAAATATAGGATATGATGTACAATACGTGTAAAAGTTACAATAACAATACAGTAACAATAATTATATTTGGAGAAACTGGAAACAAGTTGACAAAATTCGTAAGTGTGCCAAAAAGTACCTAAGCACACTGTAACAGAAAATTCCAATATAATATTACTGAATAATTGTAACAAAGAAAGTATCTGGGTTTATGAAGAATTAAACCAATAGACAAAAGTAAATGTTTGTAACCTACAAAAAACCATGATTGGAAAACTATAACTTTAATCCGGTTAATTACTATCATCCTGTTGCGTTGTCTAAAATTAACACTTCCTTTTTGTATTTGAACAAATTTCAGTCAAACAAAACCCGCAGCATAAAATCTCTGATGTTTCAGGAAGTCGACCAGATGCGTGAGTTGTATGAAATGCCATCTGACTTTCGGCGTAATTTAGTAACCTTGAATGTAGCAAAAAACGAGTCGTATATCAAGAGATCTATCGGCAGATGGTTGGCATGTCTGCTAAAAAATAAAAAAGTAGCATCTCCAAAGTCTCCCTAATTTGAATAAGCGGTCTATTTTTGTGTTTGAGTGTGTAATTAACTGAAATATACTGTAGATACTTTGTATTGGGCCTTTCGTGATAAAAATTGGTGCTTTTCACCTGCGTTTGGTAGAATAATAACTTAATTATGAGTCTTGAAAGTCACATTTGTCTGTATTTTTGTTTGAAGACAACATTATATACGGATATTTTATGTTTTAGTCATGCTTTTTTACTAAAGGTCGCTGCATATTATCCTGCACGTATACGTTCCGGCACGTAGCGTTTCCACTCAAGCAATTGGGCTGCGCGTTCACATTTTCATACACAGAACGTTTCAGTTTGGTTCGGTGAAGATATGATCTTGCTTTTCTCTACAAAAATTATGTGCAATTGCTCTTCTACTTCTACTGCTTAACGATGAAGAATGAAAAACTGTTAAAAAGAAGGTTTGAAGTACATCGAATGCTAAGAGAAAGGAAGAAGGAATGTGAATACTGGACTTTATACAGAGAATTAATGAATGACAATGAAAAATATTATGAATATTTTAGAATGAATAGGATTCAGTTTAAATATGTTTTAAATTTAATTTCACCTTAAAAATCAAAATACTACATTTATAGAAGCCATACATATCAAACCAAAAAGTATTTTTAAAAAGAAGAGGTATCACTTCCGTACAAAAGTCCTAATTGTTTATCACCTCCGTGATTAATTGTCACAAAGCAATAAAAACACATGCATAAATGACAAAATAGCCTCCAAATTTTTTTTTTAAATACTATGTATCAAAATCAAACAAATACCTAAATAAACAACGGGATGAAAACGACGGACATCTAATTCACATTATTCTTACCAACCGGTTACGACTCGTTACGAAGCCGTCGGCATCAGTAAAATATTGTTTTCATATATACTGAACGGAAACGTTAAGTGTCTGAAACGCAATGTTCCGGACAGTGTGCGTTGTTCATATTTAAAACCATTTAAATTATATTTTTCGGAAATTAAACGCTATGTGCTGGAAACGCAACGTGCACGATAATATGCCACGACCTTAAGAGTGACCACTTTTTGGAACATCCTGGATTATCCAATCTTATTATTTTCCTTGGCCAATTTAGTGCTGGATTGCATATCGGGCAGACATGTCTAAAAAAGAATAAAATGTTTCTTGACGCAATTCCAAAATTCAGAAATAAGTTGTTTCAACAAGATCAAGAACCTCTAAAACGAATGGCCAAAATTTTTATTGTCTAATCTATTAAATTAAACAATTAAATTTAATTAAATTTAACTTTTTTTTTAATTTTTATTATTTCAAATCTCTTTTAAAGTAGAGCTATTCTATTATGTATATCCATTTTAGATTATTACGTTTTCGGTCACTGTTTAAATTGCCTACAGAGTTTGTATTTTTTTTTAGTTCTTAGCAGATACACCGTGTAAACTTCTGGCTTTTATCAAGGGAGCTGAACTTTTGATGAATTTTAATAAACCAATATGGTTTGGTATAAAAATCCCACGACCAAGTGTAAGAGAGGAAATATCTTGCCTAAATAATTAAATAAATGCTTAAATAATTCATCTCTATTTTGGGCTTTTCTTATTAAGGTTTAATGTCTAGTTCTGTCCATTCCTTGATGTTAAGCAAACATGTCATTTGTCCCCTGCCAAGGCCGCGTTTTTCTTTTATTTTCCTTTTATTATTAGTTAAAGGATTTTTTTAATAATATCTACAAATTCACGATCCCTATTCATTAATATTAAACCTTCTTCATTTCTAATATGGTCGGTCCATGGATTTTTTAGAATGCGGTGAAATATCCACATCTCAAAGTTTTCTAATCCTCGTAACGAGCTAACTTTCAACGTCCAGGCTTCCACGTGGTGTAGTAGAATACTGTGTATTTAGTAGAATACTGTGTATACAGTATAGTTAGATTAAGATCTCAGATAGTGAAAAATTGTCTCAAGCTGTGTATAAGCAATAGAAATAATTCTTGAGTGTCTACTCATTGGAAAGATCAGGAGATATAGTAGTTTTAAATATTTAATTTATAAAATATTTCTCTTTTTACTATTTCAATTGTGGTTCATAACATTATTGACCCATTCACTGAATTACATTGATCGGGTACAATATTTTTATATTATAAATATATAACATAAATAATTAGATTTAAAATAAATAATTAGAATTTTCCTAAGAGGAAAAAACTTTTCTCTCGGTATCATATTTTTTATTTAATTACAATTCTACCATCTTTTGATATAAAGTGAGGTAGGTAACTATGTTTGTCGATTGTGCAAGGTGTATTATATTCGAATTTGTTGATTGCTTCGTAAACAATATTTTTGTTTTGCAATTTTATTATTTATTTAACTTATTGCGCGTTCAAGTAATTACAATAAAACAATTCATAAGTAGGTAACCGTATAAAACCAATTTAGTCTCACGTATTAAGTAGCAATGTAGGACACGTATTGATCTATTTTCTGCATTGGTGAATTTTTTGTATATATTGTTTATAATGGCGGAAACTTGAAAAAAAAAATACAAAAAAATTGGTCCGTATATTTGAGTAGTTTGTTTTATTTGTTTGCGTGTTAAACTAACTAAAAAACCTTGCACTTAACTCATTTTTGTTAATTCATAACATTTAAAAAATTATCTAGCATAGACTATATTAATAATTCTTTTCTATAAGGGATTCTAGAAACTTCATGAAATATTGTAAGAACTGGCAACAGCGTCTAACGCTGCATTTTGCATCCTTTCGCAATTTTGCAATTCGCTTCGCCTGCCCCAGTACTCTCTCTACTACAAAACACTAACTATAGAACTACACCTGCCTTCTCGATATCTCTCTCGTGCAATGTAACAGAGGTCGCACAATGTCATGGTCATGGCCAACCAGATCGGCATCTGCAAACTGCAACTGCACCGCCTGCTATGATTCCTCTCTTGCTCTCTCGCGTTGGCCTACTCGATTACATCCATACATAAATAGTGAAGACATAATAGATTAGCAGACTGCTGCCCTATAATCTTTTTAATATCATATATTGTTGCTGAGCGACTTCGTAGAGGTGACTCTTCTAAGGTTGCAGTGATTATGATGAGTCGACATTTCTGAAACCACGAATGTCTGTTCTGAAATGTTTTGAATGTCAAGCAATTTAATACTTAATTAAAAAAATGATAGTTTGAAAGGTCTGAGAAATATTAAAATGTTACAGCAAGACTTCTTTTGGCATTAATTTCAGAGAAGTCAAGAGGACTATTAATTATTAAAGAGGACTATTAATTATTAACTTCATTTTTATTTGCTAGCGTTTGATTTGAAAACGAATTATATATTAAATTGCTTATATGATTAACTTATACTATGCATTTTCCTATATAAAAACTTGTCTTCTAAAGGTTTTGTATTGTAGGTACATATTATTTACAAAAAGAAATAGGTATAATAGAAAGTATAATTAAATAGTGTTCACTTTAAAATTGTAAATATTCCAGTTCAATCGTTTTATTATCTAAGCATTTTATGCAATTTTAAATACTCATTATCTTTTTTATTGTTTCAGGTAAGATTAACAACTGTTTCAATACCGTACAGTGGACAGTCAGTAAGTACCAATATTTAATTTATTCGTGTTGCTTCCGCCCCATTGAAGTGATCGTTTTAGACAAAAAGAAAACAAAATGTTTTTCTAAATCGTATACATCAGGGAAAAAAATACTTATAATTAGGAAGTGTCTTTCTGCCATTATCAGTTTAGTTAGATATGGTGCACCTACCCGTAAGTATTTTGGGCGAATACTTTAATGAGTTCTTGATTTCTTCTTTTTTAGTTATTTTTTTGGTTGGCCGTCTTGAGGACTTGTTGCAATAAAATTATAGCTTATAATGAAAAATGTGTTGAATTATAGATAATCTGATTACAGTAAATCCAAGGTAGAACATTTGTCGGAAAAAAAATGATAACATGCAATTGATCTTTAATAATACTATATAATCCATAATTTCCCCAGGACAGTATATTAGTCTTCTTAGTAATCCGATTGTAAATCATGAGGAAAACCAGGAAAATCTATTGATAAAATCCCGACATAGTAAGTATTCGGACTAATATTTAGTTTACTCTCAATATCGACATCAAAGTCGTAATTTTCATAGTGCTAAATTATGTGAATATTATTTTAAACTGTGTGTGATTTATCCTGAGTTGGTTGGTTGGTTTATCCTATGTATGTTTTGAATTTACCAATATTGTTATTTTCTTTTTAGTACCACGTTTCACCCACGTAAAACTTTTCACATTCACAAGGACTATTATAAACAAAATCCTTTTTCTGTCTTGTTGATTGTTTATTTTAGGATTAGATAGAATTTCAATGTGTGCGTTGTTTTAACTGTTAACTGAATATTTTCATATTTTGAAATAAACCACAACGGCTAATTCAAATTACTTACGTGTTTTTTGTTTTTGGCGTTTCGGTTTCTAGTCTGGTCCAGTCTATATTTTTAAATTCTGTCGCAATGTATTTAGTTTCTTCCGTCGTAAGTTTCTCTGATAAACCTTTTATTGTCTAGTATTGTCCTCTTCGAATCTTTTCTTGCGTTTCAGGATTCTTTTTATTGTGGTGTTGTTTGTTTAAGAGGTTCCGAAACTGTCTTCTTGTGGCATGTTTAAGTTAAATATTATTATACGTGGGATTTATATGTGATTGTAATGATTATCCCAGATCTGTTTGCGTATATTAAAAAACGAGATTAATAAATTATTATAAGATATAGCCAAAATTACTTTTAAAAAACTAATCAAAGTTTGATAAGTTGTTACCTAAAATCCGTTTAGAGACTTCGCCTCTGGACCAGTAACCTTGGTTGAGAGCTTACGTTGCCATAAAGTGAATCTACAGTAAAACCTCCCTTAACCGAAACCTCGTTTAACCGAAACGGCTGAGTTTCAATAATTTCGTCAATAAAAAGTAAATTTTTATCGCAAAACGTAAACAGTTCTATTAATTTCACTCACCGATTGGTGCCTATGTGTGTTGGGATATCAAAAAAAACCAAGAGCTCTAAAAGATATTTCCGAAAAAGCACTTCCAGCTTTTAATAGAGGCTAAAAAAGCTCATGGATGTCGACCACTTTATTTTCAGAATGGTTCGAACATGAATTCGTCCCAAGTGTAAAATCCTTTTTAAAATTAAAAAACCTTCCCATCAAAGCATTGTTGCTTGTTGAAAATGCGCCAACTCACCCTCAAAATCTACAAAATGGTCAGATTTTTGTCATCTGTTATTACAGAAGACAAATGAATCCAATAGTGTTGATTCTCAATCTTTAACAATGAAACATGTTGTTTATTGGTGTGCTGAGTCGGGGGCCAAGATCAAATGCTCAAATGCTGGAACAACCTCTTTGATGGGATTTTGATTGACGATCCTGAAGAAGGAAATGGTAAAGAAACGACAGAAAAAATTAAAACTTTAATAAAAATTTTTGCCGGGATGTGAAGAAATTAACCAAGAAGAGATACATGAGTGGTTAGCAGCCGATGACTCAGAAAGTGAATTCATCGACCAGGACATCATTGATATGTTTCTTCATTCAGATAACCTGAGCGTATCAGACGACGAAGATGACGACCCAACAGACAACAGGCAGCACGAGACCGCCGACTCGCGCTGCCTTCAATGATTTTCAATGCTGTAGAGGTAAGAACTTTATAGAGTAGGCCTAATTGGTTAGGGACACGATTAGGTACTTAATTTTTGTTGTCTTTGCATAAAGTTTTGCCCTTTTCAGATTGCTTTACGTTTCGTCAAACAATCGAATGAGGCAAACTCATGACGTTCTGCAAATGAACGATAAAGAGATATAGCTGCAAAACATCGTTGTCAAACAAAAACGCAAAAGAAACTAGAAGATTTCTTTAAAAAAACCTGTTAAACTTGTTCATTTTCCTTAGTTTTATTACTATATTCTGTATTTACTTATTAGAAAACATTACGAAATCACCTCATAGTATTTTTTAATACTAATACTTTGACCAAGAACACTATAAAAAACAATTTTATTTTTAACCGAAATTCTTGTTATCCGAAACGGCCTCCTGCAATATCCTGCATAATTAGACTTGCAAATTTAAAGAATTACAAATAAAGGAGTACTGGAGAGGGTTAGTAATTGAACAGAACTAATCACTACTATACAAACCAGCAAACTGTAATACCTAGACCACGTGATGAGGGGACCAAAATATGCAATTTTGAGGGAAATATTCAAGGAAGATCTGTTGGCCGAAGGCAGAATTCTTGGAAGAATCTATGTAATTGGTATTAATGTAGATCCATTGATTTGTTTAAAGCAGCAAGTTCAAAAAGAAAAATAGCCATTATGATTGCCAACCTCCGTAGGTAGACGGCATTCTAAGAAGAAGCATAATTATTAGCAACAATGTAATCTAATACCAAATAAATAGCATTTAAAGGGTTTTCTCCCATATATTTAGTGGCTTTAAACATGTATACCTAGTATCAGCACTGAAGATGGACTATTTAGTCCGAAAACGTTCTGTGATTTAACCTGTAAGGGTTCTTTGAAATAAATATGTCTTATTTAAAGGATTTTTTAATAAAAAAAATGTGATATCTGTATACAGCCGACTACAGGAAATCAACCTTTTCCTTATGGATATTAAATTATATTTGTAATTAACTCAGACTATCATATTTTTAAAACAGGGAGTTGATGTGACAACAAATAAATTGAAAAAAAATCGCAATCATGAATTAATAACAACGAAGTCTGGGAAGTTCTAGTGGGAAACTTGCAACTAATAACCAATAATTAAATCTGGAAATAAATACCTTTATCTTTGAAAAATAATACTGCAAAATAATGAAATTCAGGTTGATTCTATATGCCAAATACAATTGTAGATACTTATACTATAAAAATCTATAAGTGCCGACAAAATGAAAAATACATACCACATTATCTACTGCATGGCTTATGTTTTTGGCAATTACCTACCGCATATTTCCAAATATTTTACAATTGCAACATTGTACTGCGTTACTTTCTTATCTTTACCAAATAAATTTGGTCACTTTATACGGTAATATTATACCGTTGCACCATAAAATAATGTCAGTTCATTTTCACTGACCTACTTTAAACCAACTATCACACTTGTTATTTCTGTCATTAAGATTAAATTATTTTACTTAAGAAAAACAAGTTTTTATAAAAATTTTTTTGATATGTAGTGAACAAAGCAAATTACAAACTGCTTTGACCGGCAAATTAATTTCCGCTTGAAGTACAAAAAGTAGATGGATCCTACCTTAGACTTGTTGTTTTTTTTTAGATAACGTTCACAATATCTTCCGAGAGAGAAAGCAACTCTCTATTTTTTTTGTCTATCTCCAATCTGCACTAGTAATCTATTAAAAAGGGTGTCTCAAAAAACCAAGGTTTCCGAACAACATAAAAAACCTGAAATGGACACATCAGAGTGCAAGAAGTGTACAAGGTATAAATTTTATTTAAAAGAAAACCACTAAACGTTTCACTTTAGACACCGAATCAGATGTTACATTAAAATACAAGGCTTACCTAAAAGATGACATGTGGCCAAGAAGAGAAGGTCGAGAAGATCCAAATATCTAGAGATTGCAAATCCTTGTCAAGCAAGATAACAAAAATAACTTCAACAAATTTACCATTTATTCTTTGGATGTCTGATTTTTGGAATCCTCAAAAAAAATTTATGGGAGAGCCCGGTTTCCATGAAGTGCAAATCAAAAGTGACAATAATTGTCATTAGACTAATTACTATTTAAATGGGAATAAGCCACAATTAAAGGTTAAAGTACGTTTATTGACGTTTTAATTTCCACTTCGGAAAAAAAAACTATTGACTTATTGTTTACTAAGAAAAACAAAAATTTGTTTAATTTACTAATGTTTGTATTTTGAGAACGATTTCCGAAGTGGAAATTGAAACGTCAATAAACGTACTTTAACCTTTAATTGTGGCTTATTCCAATTTAAATAGTAATTACTTTAAAATGCCACAAGAAAATAGCTTCAGAACAATATTGTCATTAGACAGGTAGCAATTTATACCTAAAGCCTACTTCATTACTGATTTTATATGACTTCGGTATTAAATATGGGTTGAGATAGCACCAAATATTAGAGACAATAAGGTCTATGTTTCGAATTGATTAGGCCGGTACTTGTGAGTACAGCAAAAATTATTACTAACTACTTTGAAATATAATTATTAATTAATGATTTTTTTTTTTTTTTTTTTTTTTTTTTTTTTTTTTTTTTTTTTTTTTTTTTTTTTTTTTTTTTGTACCGCATCAACCCCTAGGGTTATTAGCGGGTGGTATATCTTTATTTTAGAAAAGTTACATTTAGTATATTATTAAAATTTACATAACAGTTTTGTAAAATACAAACATTTTATGTTATGTTACAGTTTGTTATACAGTTTACAATTTTTGATAAAATTTATTGTATTGCTGATGTCTTCTTTTAGAGTTTCTTTCAAATTGTGTTTCAGTTTTGCTGTCGATCTTGCTGTTGAGTACACTGGACAGTCTATCATTATATGTTGCACTGAAAATGGTATTTGACAGATGTGGCAAATCGGCTGAGGGTCCTTGGAGATGATGTATCCATGTGTAAATTTTGTATGACCTAGCCGCAGTCTGTTAATAACTACTTGGTCATGTCTTTTAGCTGGGAGCGGTAGTAAAGCAGAAGTAACATCTGGTTTGATACTTATATTGTATGTTTCGGATAGATATGTTAAAGAAAAAGAATTGTAATTATCTAGTTATAAAAACCGTTCAAAGTTGCTTCGTTTAATTCGTAACAACTTTTGTAGCAGTTTAATATGCGTGCAGATTAAACATTGATTTATCTATAACTAAATAAGTAACATAAAACGCATAATACATAAAGAAACTAAATTCGTTTTTATATTTCTTTTTGTTGATGATTTTAGTTTAATTATTTTTAAATTAGATGAAATTTCGAAAATAGTATGAAATTTTACAAAGAACTCGACAACATTTTGTTTTATAAAGAACTAATTACTATTTAAATGGGAATAAGCCATAATTAAAGGTTAAAGTACGTTTATTGACGTTTCAATTTCCACTTCGGAAATCGTTCTCAAAATACAAACATTAGTAAATTAAACAACTTTTGTTTTTTGTTATTTGGTGAAAAATTCTTCTAATAATTTAATTTTATCTGACTCATTTATATTGACAATTCAGACATACATTATACATTTTAAAGTAAACGACTTTAAAATGATATTGCCAATATTGTTGAGTTGCGTTCCTGGGACGACTATTCTTATAAGATAGTTCATTCGATTACATGAAATCAACTTTAACTTGAGAATATCCGTCAGAAAAAACCATAGCATCTAATTCGTCTTTAAAAAGACAAACACATGCCATGATGACAGTAAAAATCTCAAAATATTAGCCGAAAGACCAAAATTAGGTTGTACAGGACATTGATATTATATAAGCGAGGTTCCTACAGCCTCTGATGCTTCTCGCATTTCGACCGCCATCGTTTTCTGTCCATCCATTCGTCTTCTTTGATGGCTCTATCTCTCATTATTTGCCGTACATTTTCTTCCCAGGCAACTGAAGGCCTTCTCCTTCTTCTTCTTTGTTGTGGTATACCATACCACACTAGTTGTCTCGTTTCAATTCTGTCTACACTGGAATATACAGTATTTGCCCTCCTTCTATTGTCTTCATTCCTGATCCACAGGATATTGATCAGATTGTTAATTACTTAAGCAATGGAAATAACAAAACAGGATGAAAATGATTTGAGAATATTGAAAAGAAAAATAAGGAGATCAATCCTTGGATCAAAAATAACTAGTAAAGGAGAAATAAGTATGAGATCAAATCAGGAAATAGAACAAGAAATGGGAGGCATACCAAAGTACACATAAAAGCAAGGTGACTAGAATGGATGGGATATACAATGAGGAAACACCGACAGAAATAATAAAATTAATTACAGGATGGATCCCATTGGGGCCAAGAAATGGAGGAAGACCCAGAAAGAGATGGTGGGACCGGATAGAAGATGCCATAAACACAATGAACGTTACAGACCAGAACACAAAATTCGAAAATAAAAAAGAGTGGAAAGAAATAACCAACGTTGCAAAATCACATTGTGATTTATAAGAAATGAAGTAAAGGGAAGTAATCCAACTTAAAAAAAATGATTGATATATCTCTCTGGCATAATCGAATAGGATTGAACGGTTATAATGATGGATAATGAACTGATATTAAAATCGCCGGTCGCTTCAAGAGTTGTTTTTAAGAGAACGGTTCATTCTACACAAGTACTAATAAACATTTTTGTTCAAAATTATCTCAGTTAAGATAAGTTATTTCTTGTTTAAAATATTTTTTTCTACGGCATATATATTATTGGTAAATCGATGTTTTCCGTTTCCTCCCTTTATGATTTGGAATTTTGGGGGGTGGGAATATGTAACCAAAGTCCGCATCAATAGATATTTAAATTATCGTTCAAACCACAACACAAATATCAAAAAAGGGTATCGTCAAATCATTATATGATAGAGTCCGAAACACCTACTCCAACGAAAATGCATTACAGGAAGAAAAAAACCTGCTAACAAAGTACAAAAAATGATTATCTATGATGATTGTTATTTATAAATAAGAAATTACACAAGATAAAAAAAAGAAACAACACAATACCAAAAATGACCCAGAAATACTCCCACGAAGGGATTTGAAGATATGAAAAAGACAGAAAATCAGAAAAATTAAGAAGAATAGGAAATAAATACAACATTTAAAACAACCAACACACTGAGATCTTTCTTCCAAAATCAAACCTAAAAACACACAGGAGAGATGAAAGAACTGCATTTATAAAATAATACTATATGAATGAAACAATTTTTATCTCGGAGAAAGCTCAAGACCACTAGTGTTAGAATAAATGAACATGAATCATACATTAAAGACACTTTATACAGAGCTAGTTGCTCTTATTTGAGGTTGCAGATATGTGAAAGGTGGTGTTATAGAAGTACGTTAAGGACATGAAGTAAAAGAAAAACCAATATCAAGGTAATAAGCGAAATAAGAAAGAAAATACTAATACTTGGGGCATGTAATGAGAGAATAGTATAACGAATTATTCTACTGGGCTCAAAAAAACTCAAGGAAGTCGTTCCAAACAATTGAATAGACATATTAAAGGCAGCATTAGGAGACAGCACTCAAAGAAGAAGAATAAAAATTTATAAAGGGATAATTTTGTTTGATAGTTCAGAAATACTTTGTTTTATATTTCCTAGGTTAAAGAAATATACTTTTGTACTTATTACTTATACAAATTATTACAAATTGATGGATAAGGTATAATTTAATCCACAAAATAGATGTTTTTCGCCCATGGTCTGTTGAACATTTTAATAAAATCAATAACGGAACTAATCGAGCAGAATCATTCCAACAGTTTTAGTATCATTTATTATATTCGATCGGGGTTAATAAATAACACAAATTCAATTTTACGTTTTTTTGGATATTCATTAAGTCAGGAACCATGAAGGCTAGTACAATATTACTTTTATTCTAATTAAATACCTTCGGAACCCTGAACATTTAAGACCAGTAACGTAACCAAAATACATTTTTATTATCAATCTTTCCTATTTCCGTATTTTTTATTAGATATGAAATAGCCAAAAGATATGTTTTAACTGAAAACTTGATGAATAGTGCTGTAATTATACTCGACATAGTTTTCCCACATTAATGACAATTAATTATAAATCTAAAATATTGTTTAACTTTCAGTTTAGAAAAATTATAAAACATTATTTCAGGATTACGCACTTAAAGAAAGTAATATAATTATAACTATTTTGGTTATTATCTTCTTTCTGTGAGTAAATCTTCTATTGACAAAACAAAGATTACATAAAACTTTTATAACGATACTCAATTTAAATTTCAATTTCATAAATATTTTGTCTTTTATACTTTGGAAATCAAGGAAAATGTATTTTTATTGCGCTTTATTATTGTCATCATCATCACAGTCATTAACATCTTAACAGATGTGTTGTGGTTTATCATTGGGCTTTAGCAGCTGGGATAATTTGATTACTGATCTTTCTCTACTGGTCGCGGTCATCTGTTACATGTACTGCATCAGTAATATATGTCCATCGCTGTGGAGATCTGCCGCATTGGCGTTGACTCTGACGCCTTCTTTGAACCACCAACGGCTCCAATTTGTGATCACTTTGATTTATACGACCAAAGAACTTGCTAGGTTAAACTGTACTAGAGCCAAAATATTCGTGCGAACCGCCCTTGGGATTCGAAGCAGTTGTCTCCATATCCACATTTCTAAAGTCTATGCGTCGTCTGATTCTTTAACTGTCCATGTCTCATATGCATAGTAACATATAGAACAGGCCAGACTTGAAACGAATCTCTTCTTGTTTGTCATAGTAATATGGCGATCCTGCCATACCCCGTTTAGTTCACTTTATTATACGAGGATGTTTAATATGGATACTAGAATAAATAAAAACTGATGAAAACAATGAAAACAACAAAAACAAATTTGGGTAAGATAGCTTATGGAATTGTTTGGGGATGACAGACCAGAAGACTTTGAAGAGCCATATCTTGCTTAAAATTTGTCCTAGAACCTTCTACAGTAGACCATTTTAGAAAAAAGTTATAGAACAATATTTGCGCAAAAATAGGAACATGTCCCATAAATGGTGTGAGTGGCGAAATTTGATAAATCGTATCTCAGATAATTTGAATCCTAAAAAGTTCTACCCAACGTCATTTTTAAAAAGGAGGATAGAAATTTTTTCTGTGAAGCAGTGTCTATAGATACCCCGTGAAAAAAATGATGGGGCAAAAAAGAAAACTGTTTTGCCTAAATAAAAGGCTATTTGTCTCAATTCGTCAAAGCCGTAGCAAAGCTCTTGCTGAAATTTGTAAATCTTTTACACATTTCGTACAGCTCAAAACGACAGGAAACAAAAGTCATAATCCTCGATATCTTTTATTGGATACGCCTATGGCAAGATACATAGGAATATCTTATTAGTTAAAAGATAATCAATCATTTTAAGAATAGACAACTACCATATAATTCGCTTAATAATACGTTGCGACATGGGCGGTTGTAGAGCGGTTGCATAAGAGATTTCAATTAATCGAAATATTTGCCAATTATATGGCTCAAGGTCCGGTTTCTAAAACTATTATTTGCATTTTTTTGTTTTCCTTAAACGACTCAATTTTCTTCTGAATTCCAAAAAATTGAAACAAAATCTGTTGGATTCTACGAAACGATTTTATATAATTTATACAATTATCTAACACTAGAAGATAGTATCACGAACGCCAAACAGGCTGAAAGTCGTTTGTCGTATGTACATTTGTACGAGTTTGTGGGTTTGAACCACAGCAATAGGTTCAAGAAATGTGTAAATATTTTAAATTTCGTAGAATTACTAAAATGTATACTGTGAATAAAAATAGTAAGAATAATATGCTAAAGTACAAAATACCAAAAAGTAGGAAGTTCTCTGTAGTATCAACAAAATGATCTAGGTATAATATTTATTTTGAAAATAATCTGATTAATACTTTTTTACACTACCGTTTTACACTATCAATTAAAAACTTTTAGTTTCCTTTAGTTAGCTTCTACATGTTTATCAGTCCCGATTCGTATATATTATTATAATAACGAATAATGAAAATTTCTTTTCGAAAATTCCGATAATTCAAAACAATTTCCAGAGAAGCACCCAGAAAATGTTGTAAAAAGTGTTGTTTTCTTTTATTGCAGAGAAGAGTTTGTGTGTGTTTAGATTTGACGGATCAAAATTTTTTACAGTATTTATAGGATAACTATATAGTTGAAATATCATTAGGTTATTAAAAGAATTATTTATTTCTTTTTTAATATCTAAGTATCATCTGTAAAACATTTAAAAAATAAAGATAGGAGGCACAGCTTCTGCTCATTGTGCCGTACGAGGTATAGGATTTAATTGGCAATCGTTGAAAGTAAAATCGCGGCTCTGAAGATTTCGGATGATGTTTTGTCGAGCCATCGGCGTAGATCCTTGAGCCAGGAATTCTGTCATCTTCCTATTCTCCTCTTTTTGCCTTCGATGAACTGTAGTGTTCATATCTATCTCCTCGCATTACTTGTCCCATATACAGTAGTTTACGCTTTTTAATCGTTGACATCAGCTCCTTGTTCTTCTACATTCTGTTAAGAACGTCGACCTTATTAAGCTTTCTGCGCCATTCTGCTCTGTCCCTTGCTTGGATTTTCCAGTTGGATATTTCATAAGTAAGAATCTATAATCCCTTGAAAATTATCTGTCTAAAAATAAAATTATACATAATGTTTAAAATTTACAATCAAATTGTTTTAAAAATGTGAATTGGTAATATTAAAACCTACAGTATACCCTAAGACACAATATTTACGTATTTTCAAATAATGGTCTGGCCATATACTCTCAGAGTTATTGATAGATTGCTATCAATTATTCAAACACACACTTACTGTTGACGTAAGTTTTTATTACTAATATGTCACTCTATATTATGCCGACGACGCAGTAGTTTTTGCAGATAGTCTGGACGGTTTGCAAAGAATAATGTCGCATATATCAGATATAAGTAGAGAACACGGACTTGATCTTAATACGAAGAAAACAAAGTACATGGTAATCAGTAAGCGCAAAATATTAAATACACAGCTTCTGGTTAACCAACATCCAATTGACAGAGTGAACAGCTACACATACCTTGGTACCAACATTAACAGCCAATGGGATCACTCCAGTGAAATAAAACAACGCATAGGAAAAGCGAGATCGGCGTTCATAATGATGAAGTCTCTTTTCAGAAGTCACGATTTACCACTTGCTACCAAAATCTCTCTCACTAGATGCTATGTATTTTCTACGTTATTATACGGAGTAGAGGCCTGGACACTTTCCGAAGCTTCTTTAAGAAAACTCGAGGCATTCGAGATGTGGTGTTACAGACGTATTTTAAGAATTTCATGGGTGGATCGTGTGACTAATGTTGAGGTCCTACGTAGAATAGGTAAGGAATGCGAGATTATTAACACCATCAAAGAGCGCAAACTAGAATATCTCGGCCATGTTAAGAGGAATGAACAGAGATACGGCTTGTTGCAACTCATTCTTCAGGGCAAGGTATTTGGAAAGAGAGGACCAGGGAGAAGAAGAATATCTTGGCTTCAAAACCTGAGAAAGTGGTTTAATACATCGACAACCGGACTATTCAGAATAGCAGCAAGCAAAGTTAGGATAGCCATGTTGATCGCCAACATCCGGAACGGATAGGCATCGTAAGAAGAAGAAGATGTCACTCTATCAATGCAATTATCTCTTCACACTTTGTATCCACATTCAAGTATAAAATGTAGAAATACATGCTTCTTTGGTGAACACAGTGAACAGTTAATCATTTTTTATCACTGCTTATTTTGGGACAGTATATGAACATTCCTAAACTTGATTTCTTTTTATTGAACTTGTCATTATGAGATGAACATAAGAACAGTTGTATACCATTTTTCAATTAATTTTATCTGCTATCTTATTCATTTTCTAGTTAATTTGTTCAGTGTGTTCTTATAAATGCTCCTATGCATGCATTTCACAATTTCATTATGATATTTAAGATTCAATTTAGACTGTATTAGACGTTATAAATTCTCAAAGGTAGTCATTGATTCACCACAGACACCAATGACATGATTGGATTTTTTTCTTTCTATAGTAACTAATTTCTTATTTTAGTTAATAAGAACATAGACAAACAAATAAGGTTTAATTTTGAATGAACTTGTTTCTGGGTTTTCTTACATTACTGATTAATAAATGCCCTGTACATATTACAGATGTATAACCAAAAAGGGTTAAACGTGTATTAGATTACTTTGTTTTCTTAAATTTGTGTTTTAAAGTAATCAAATAATTGTCTCTAAAAGTTATGTTATGTTTATATTTGTATTGAATTCCTTTTGTAGGAGTGACCAACCATCCAAAAGAATGAGCTTTATTCTATTGCGTATCTTAATTACGATTTTTTTCGATTACTCATTATAATCCGTTAGTATTTCATTTAGACCTCTTGTTTTCTTTAGGTGCCCAAATTCACTGTGGGAGGTTTAGAATTTATTAAATAATACAAATTATAATATTAGTTTTGTGTTAAAAAAATTATTGACTAATTAGAAACAGTTGGTTTGGTGGTTCACACTCAGACACACTTTTAGGATTATATTCGCAAAACACTTGATATTTATCAAAAAAATATTCATTCAACTATTTTAAATGTTTATTTCGCCTTTGATATTTTTAAGTGTTTTAAATGGAACAAATTATATTAAGTAACTAGTCTATGATTATTACTTATTACATATAATTGCAATTTAAACGACACTGCAGCTGTACGCGGAGGTCTTACATAAACAATTTACATGGAGTAAATATTAGACATGACAATATAAGGTAGTAGGTAATGAAAACTAATAACATTGCGGTAATGAGTTACTTCATATAAGGCTATTTCTAATAATACGTACGGAAAATCTAAGCGGCTAAGATGCGTCACTCTAATTATAAATACACCATAGAGGGTTATTTAATTTATTTAAATAATCATCCTAAGTAATAGGCACTCTGGATAATAAAATTATCGAGCCAATATTTATTTACACAGTTTTAATTCAGTTAAATATTATTTTATCTGGGATTAAACCAAAATCTGTTGTACTCAGAATTACTTTATACATTTGTTTTGACGTGTTTTTTGTCTATCTCTTTTTGTCTTTCTCCCAAGTATTCAAATTCTCATTCCCATATATTGCGGTTTTGTTTGGTTTATCATTAATCCGTATCTTTTCGCTTCTTCTTCAAATTTCTGGAAAACTTTTTCTAAATGTTTTTTGTTCTCGCTAGTATCACCACATCATCCGCGTACGCTATGCATTGTTCCCTGCTATTGAAAATAGTCCTGTTTGTGCTTATATTTGATCTTCTTACGATTTGTTCTAATACTAGGTTGAATAAATTCGTTGATAGCGGATCCCCTTGTTTTAAACCTCTATTCACTATAAACTTTCTTGAAAATCTTTCTTCCATTGTTACGTTATTCATCGTATTCCTAAGCGTCATTCTCACTAGCCTTATAAGCTTTTCTGGTATTTCTAATGTTCTCATGCCTCATATAGCTCGTTCGATTTGGGGAGTCATATGCTTGTTTAAAATCGATAAATAGCATAATATGTAATCCTAAGTTTTGTTCGTAGCTATTATTTTGTATTAATTTTAACATACTTATTTGATCATTAGTTGTTCCTCCTGATCTAAAACCTCCCTGGTATTCTCCAATCACTTTGTTATCATATTTTATTAATCTTTTCCTAATAATTTTTGCAAGTATTTTATAGACTACTTCTAATAGTTGCTATACCTCTATAGTTTCGCACTCCGTTTTGTCTCCTTTTTTATAGATAGGACAAATAAGAGCACAATTCCATTGTTTCAGCATTTCTTCCTTTTGCCAAATTATTAGTGTCAAGTGAAATATCCTTTCCTTCAATCTTTCGCCACCTTCCTTAAAAATCTCAGCTTGGATACCACTTTCTCCTGCACTTTTGTTTTTTCGCGCACGTCCCTTCTTCATCTTCTTGCCAATTCTCATTTCCCTCAAGTTCCTCTTGTTGGTCTGTATTTAATAGATCTTCGAAATATTCCGCCCATCTGTTGTTTCACTTAGAAGTATATACCAACTACTTAATATACTAAATTCTAATTAAGAATTTACACCTTTTCAGTAAATCGACTTTTAAAATTATGTCAGTGTGATCAATTTTTTTGGACGTGTACGAACTGATCAATTTATAGCCCTCTATAACACTATTAGACCCTCCGAGATATAGCGAACTGATTACCGACATCCTTCGGAGATCGGGTAACTCATCACCGCAGATAGGTAAACGCATCACCAGCATCTTTGCCCAGGGCCTGTTACCTGTTACATTTCTTGATTGCTTGGTAATCTATTAAATTCAGAAATTATTTTAAGCGAAGTGCTTTAAAATTTATTTGATATATTTATATCTGGTGTCTTCCAGTGAGTGGCCTATTAGACGTATCTGACAATTTAAACGGATTTGAAATGTGAAAATTCAGCTGCATAGGTTTTTAATAGTGAACTTTCAGAGGTACAGGTAGGCCAGTGATCAGTGTGTAAGTTCTTCAAGTCTATTTTTAAATCCCTGCTTTTATTGCGGTACTAAGTTTGTACTATCTACGAGGGCATTTATGCTAATTGGTGATGAGTTTACGTGTACCCATTTTTTTCCGTTAACCACGCCTTTCATGCTGCTTGAAGAAAATTTCTCTTCTACTGAGTGATAGGATGCATTATTCAGACGTATTGTATATGGTCGCTCTGATTTTTTTGGAAATTTTCTTCAAACCATTCTTTAAAAATATTTGCCTCCATGTTTTCGTTGTAATCGTCTGTACCCTTTGTGGAGAAAAAAATTAAACTGGCGTCGGGAGTACAGCCCTCACCTTTGCCTGAATGAAGTATAATATATCTTTTACCATTACCGGAACTGCTAGATGAATAGCATTTCGTGGTGCCATCTTGCCAGGATTATTTTGTCATATTTCCTTTAGCGAAAATCCAAGTTTCATCTAACTTACCAGCGATTACCAGAGGTTTTATTGTTTATGTATTTTCTTAAAAAATGCCATCGTTTTGATACCGTATTTATTTCATCCTCACTAATGCTGTTAGTTTTCTGCAATTTCTTCTCTGAGATACCGCAAGCATCATGTGCCTTTCTGAACTGCCATAACATAAATGTCAATGGACCCATGTTATTTTTTTTTAAATTAAGATAACTTTCCACTTTCATAACTAAACGCCGTTGGTCTGGAGACTACATTTCAACTGTGTTTTCTTCTAAATTGCTCCTTTTACTTTATTTAAGAACCGCTATAAATACAACTACTACACCCTGGAAAGGACGATGAGTCCTACAACAGGGCCAACAAAAACAAAAAACAAAATAGACGACAAAAAGAAACTGAAAAGTATAACAAGCAAGACAACTAAGTCCGCGGCACAAATACAAAAAGAAAATTAATGTCTTATCATACATAAACAAATTGCTAATGAACCCTAGAAAGTATTATCTAATTTAGGTGCAATGGGTTTTAAATGTGTTTATTTATATACGTAGTACTAATCGCTTACACCTACCCAGAAAGATATCTCCAAATAATCAAGTTTTATTTATATAAAAATTTCATACCTTTAAAAAGGGGATTGTGCCTCATTGACATTGTAATCCATTTTAAGGAACCTTTTTTTCTACTAATAATATATGTACTTTGAAAATATCCTACGGAAATGAAATTTAAAGGCGTAATATTCTTTTTTTGGTAATAAATTCACTGATACATGTCATGTATTCCATACTATTGCAATAAAATATTAACACGAATACCTGTCCCACTAATAATATGGTTATCATAATTTAATCCCAAACCGGTCATGGTAGTCGTGGTACGTGGTCTTTACTTTATCATGACATGCACCGCTGAAACGAGGCAAAAAACTAGCTCAAGAAGATACCTGGAAACAAGTGAAATGAGAATCCTGAGGAGAATACCAGGAAAGACACTGATGCATAGATCAAGAAGTAACGATATCAGAAACACGTGCACGATATACATATACACGTAAACTAATGGGTGCAATTTCGAAAAGAAGAATGGAATAGTCACATTAGTAGAATGGCGGAAAATATAATAGTTTAAATTAGCTAATCCTAAGAGGAAGCATAGATCGACTAGAAAGAGAGAGAATGACAATAAGTGGCAATGTTGAAGAAAAGCAGGCAATATACCAAGGTAGTAAAAAGTAGTAGGAAAAGAAGTTTTAATATTATAATAAAGCACTCTTACGATTACTATATTAAACTGAAGATTTTTAATACGAATAAATCGTTATTTTTTTATATCTTACTAAAGCGTTTACATGACTAAAAGCATCGAGTCACTCATCGAATTCGTTGGGTCCTAATTTGGCAACAGCGTAGTCATGCGTTATTCTGTAAAATGCATCCATTCATCTCATAAATCATTGTCTGTACCATACGTTCCTTATTTCCAGTATGGTAGTAACCCCAATTTTTGTTCCCCCTATAAAAGATCAAGGCCGTAGCTTCAACGGGATGTTTTGAATCAGATTTTTTAACCTACTTATTTGAATACCCTTCCACTGCCTAAACGTACACAACTGTTATTACTCGTATCCCTTTTAGATTGAAATGTTTTGAATGGAATAAATACTACGCGGCAGCAGAAGATCTGTGATATATATCGTAATAAAATTATATACACCACGCGTGATTTAATGTAGCCTTAACGAAATTTGAATTAATTATTAACACAGATTTGAATTGTAAATTAGGCGTAGATCGGTATTAGTACGCCAAATCATGTCATTAATCATAGCAACCAAAAATTTTGTTTCCTTGAAATTCATACAGGATGGTATTTTGGTTCTTTTGTCAATCAATTGTGAAAAAACTTACTTTTAATTACAGAGTTTGACATACACATACTACTGGTAGTAATATATTATGGACAAAAATTTAAAATATTTTTTGTTATGCTAATAACTTATAACTAATTAGAAATATCTCCATTTACATTTACAATTCATTTTTTTAGTATTTAAATAGTATTAGTAACATGCATTGGTACAGGTATTTTCTATCGTATAAAACATTGAATTGTTTACATTTTTCACTTTGTAAAACAACATAATGCCACTCACAGCACAACGATGAGGTTAAGTTAAGTTTTACAGAAAATTCTAGAAAAAAACTTTTCAAAATTTTTGAATTTTTGCCGGATTTGTAAGTAATTTTAATTACAATTAATTGTGGTTTGATGACATCTTAGCAATATCTGTGTTAAAATGATAACGAAGAGCATAAAAAACTTGCATCCGGTAGGGATCTATGGGGGAGTACCACTGAGCCGCAAGCCCTAATCTCTTGCCGTACGGCTCATTCATAGGTCGATCCGATACACCATCGTATTTTATTTTAAGTAGCAGATTTATTCAGAATTTTAAACTACTACGTTACCCTTTTTGTTTCCTGGCTAGGGTCTGAAACATCGTCCGCTAGGCTAGATCATTAACAAGAAGTGAATGCGATTCGGTCGCCTGGCTCGCTTGGGCTTATCTGACCCACTATAACCCAATCTGCTGTGTGATATTAAAAATGTGTCGTGAAGGAGAAAATTACAGAAAGAAACCGGGATAGTGACAGGTATATAACTGCCCTTAGGACCCTGTTATACAAGCGCTAATGTCGTGTTAGCGTCGGCAAAACCGGACAATGGCACTACCATGGAGTAAATTATACGAACGACATTGCCGTCAATGAGTCCGCGTTTTCCCGACGGCAAGCGTTGCTAGACCATTGACTGGTCATTTTTCATGATTCAGAGCTTAGTAAATCGCTCATTGACATTAGCGTTAAGAAAAGAAATCCTATCAAGAATCGAACAAGCAAGGAAAACATTCATGAGCATGAAAACATTTTTTGACAACATCAGACCTTAGTCTACAGCTTAGAATCCGAATGATCAGATGTTACGTTTTTTCTGTCTTACTGTATGGCTGTGAAAGTTGGACAATGGACTCTGAAATAGAAAAAAGAATAGATGCCTTTGAGATGTATATATACAGACGAATGTTGAGGATTCCATGGGTACAAAGAGTTACTAATGTTGAGGTACTTCGTCGCATGTGTAAACAAAAATAATTACTAAGAATAATCAAAGAGAGGAAAATGCAATACTTGGGTCATGTGTTGAGAGGCGAAAGATATGAATTACTTCAAGTTATACTGGAAGGAAAAGTACAGGGCAAAAGATCAGTAGGAAGACGCCAGAACTCGTGGCTGAAAGACCTGAGGAGACGGTTCGATCGCTCATCCGCAGAGATCTTTCGCGCAGCAGTTTCCAAAACTACAATGGCCATTTGGATCGCCAACCTTCGAAAGGAGACGGCGCAATGAGAAGAAGAAGACATTAGCGTTAAATGTGAGTTAATGTTAGCTGCCTCTCTGAAGTCGACAAAGATGTCGATTAAAATTTTCCAGAATACGTGTTAACTAGACTATCGAGCAATGCAAAAAAATTGTTTCGTTGCAGATGAGACCAGAACATGTGTATAGAAGAGTTAGTAAACGGTTTGCTAGTTATAACCTCTAGATGGCTTTAGTTTTTATGGTGGAGGTATATTTTTTTATGGGGCGGTATTTCTTGTAGACAACATAGCGAACTTATGGTAGTAATTAGGCGAATAAAAGCTGAAGTGTATATTTAGTAGATATCAAAATATCATCTTTTGTCATTTGTCAGTCATATTGAATATTATGACTTCTCCATGAGGTTCATATGGACAGGTTGAATTACCGAACATATTGTCCGGAGTTAAATTCGACGGAACATTTAGGGAACAATCTAAAACGCCAGATTAAGAAAAGAAATTCTATTGCGATGACAATAATTGGAACGCTGAAGATTGTAGCAGAAGGGACATAGAATGCCTGAAGAAACTATTCAAGATTAAATTCACAGTTAAAGATTCACAGATTTAATTTCCTGATTGTTTACAATGGGAATTCTAATAAGATAATACAGACCAATCGTGTGTTATCGTTCGTTTTCTGATGGGTATTCTTAAGTGAATGTTGACTTCGTGTAATCTTCCAAAAAAATGGTCCCAGGCATGCATCTCAGACATAAAGTGTTTTAGTTTATAATATAAAATAAACCTAAATTGTAATTATGAGTAGGCAGATGAAATTAAACTAGTAGAATAACTGTATTTTAAGTAACAAAAGATTAGTAATTTTGTTTACATAAAAAAATTATATTTTGAAAATTTGAAAAAGAAATTTTTTTTAGTAATATTTTTTGGTCTGGTCTATCATTAACGAGGATTGATTGACCTTTGAAGTTTGCATTATCTATCCATCTACGCTTAGGCACGAACAATATATTTGCCTAACTAACTAACTGATACATTTTGAATTCTTTTGTTTGTAAAATTCAATTGATATAATCTAATCATTATTTAGAGCAACTGCAAATAAGTCAGAATTTTCATATTTTAATATCCTCTGATAAGGTCCAATGAAACGAAGTATTTATTTAACAAAAACTATTATGTTTGAAACATATTTAAAAACTGTTAATCAGTAGATCACTGCCTAGATTTTTACTTACACCGGTTGGAAATTATACCGCAATTAAACTCAAACCCACAAGTATTTTAATAATTTCCCGTAGACCTTGTTCAATTTCACGGTCATTCTGATGACACAAAAATAATAAATGCAACGATTTGGCCTTAATATTTTCCTCTTAATTATCAATTATTTCTAGTAGGTATTAAATCACTGATGATCTAACCTCTTTTTTTTTCTTTTCAGGTGGGTGTTTTGCCTCCAGTTATTGACCACACGTTGTGAGTAAGATAAAAACGATTACAAAAAGTGTGTCTTTCATCTTTCCGCTATTCTATTATCTGCAGATATTAGATTTTAATATATGGAATTCTATATATTGTAGTAGATAGACATGCAGAATTAATCTTGCATTAAAAGCTATTAAAAATGCTGTTAATAATAACATTGTTTAGGAATGTATAAAAAACACGTTGTATCTATCAGATTGCTTCACCATGGATGCCACATTCTTTTAGGTGCATCCATATTTATATTTATAATTGTAGTATATTATAATACATTGTAACAAAAAGTGTTACGGCTATTTTTAGGAAATACTGATAATCAATATGCCGATAAATATCATAAAAGTGGAGTAGAATGAAAACCAGAGAACAACATACGATTATACATTTCGAAGAAGTCTTTTAACTTATATACCTCTACATTATCGCTACCTAAAATACATAATATATTTATGTATATCCTTCATCTATGCTCAATTCAACGTATTATTCGTTTCTGAGACACATTAGTTATCTAGTCAAGTGGTAAACTGACCTGTAGAGATTACGTACTTATATCATTTGTTGACTACAAAATTTAAGACAAGAATTGAAATAAATTGGTATGTTTTAAAAAGGTATGTTTAGGTAAAACATTTTCAGAACACTGGTGAATATTTTATTTGAGAAAATCTCCATCACTGGTTTATGATGTTGTATTGGGTTTTATCCTACGTGCAATAAAATTTGTGCTATCAATCATTTTAAAATGTACTATAAGTACCTTCTCGATTGAGGTTGTTCATTTGATCGTTTTTAATCTTATTCATAAAATTAGATTTTGCTATTTCTATGCCCATTCTAATTTCTTGGAGTGGTCTAATAGGCTACTTACCTCTCTATCCAGATATGTAACTCTACATTCTCAAGGATGATGCATTCTTTGTTTAAATCGATCGTATTTTGCTCTTGGGGATTTCTGTTAAATACTATAGTTTTAGTTTTGTAAACGTTGATTTCCAAGTCCAAGCTAGCGAACTCCTAGCTTTATATTAATGTAATTGCTCTGTACACTTTGTTTATTTTCACAAATCTGAGTAAGCAATCTCTAGTGAGAACACCTGTGATTTGGCGTTCAGGTCTTTGAGAGTTTAGTTCAGTTCTAAGAGTGTTTTTGCCAGGAGGAAGAAGGTTGCAATAACCTGCAGAATTTTTCTGGTCCAGTAAAAGCCGTATTAGTCAGTCCTTTTTATGCAAGAGTATCAGTAGTTTTGTTACCAGCAATTTCTTTATGTACCTAACACTACAACGTTATTTCATGTTGCCAGTTGCTTAAGGTACTGTTTGCTAGTTCCAAGGTCATTCAAGTACGTACTCATAAGTTGTAGAGTTTTCGGTGCATCTCGGCTGTCTGAGAGAATCTTCAGGCATACAAAAAATTCAGAAGTTTGAGAACAAAAAAATGAGAAAAGAAAATTAAAAGTGGTAGTATCGGTGGTAAACCAGTAAAATGGTCTGCTTTCGATGTAACATCGCTTATTTTTTATTTGACATTCTTGAGAAAAGTTTTTAAATAGGTCAGACAATCTTCAAGCATACAAAAAATTCAGAAGTTTGAGAACGAAAAAATGAAAAAAAAATTAAAAGTGGTAGTGCCGGTGGTCAACCAGTAAAATGGTCTGCTTTCGATGTAACATCGCTTATTTTTTATTTGACATTCTTGAGAAAAGTTTTTAAATAGGTTATTATCAAGACTTCCCTCTAGGCTTATGTTGTCTAAAGTTTCGTGCCTGTTTAAGTAAGTTCGAATCCACAATCCTTTTTTCTTTAAATTGTCTTTTAACCCAATATACAATGTTGCTGAGATATATCTTGGCGAGCTATCTGGTGCATTCAATGTTGTATTGGAGATCTTGCAGTAAGAATATTTCTCGTTTAGAAGATACTTCTAGATAATCATGTATAGCTTTTTATTAATCAATATTAAATAAATTTTGCATAGGTACGAAGTTGTTAATATAGCCATAAATAAATATACACATAGAACAAATGAAAAACATTGAATAAATTAACATTTTTAAGTCATAAGTTAATTGGCTGCATTTGCATTAATTTGCCATTAAAAATTCGATTACTGTTTGTTGACAATAGAGAACAAAGAACTCTACTGTTATTAAAAAGGTTTAGTAATTAATAATTTGTTAAACTCGTGACTCATATTTCAGTTTTTTATATCGATGTGGGTGGGGAATCGTGAATGCTTGCGTAATATTACAATTTTATGACATTAAAGTCACCTAGAAGTTCTTTTTTATCTTTTGCATTTGTATCGTCATATTTAACACATAGAAAGGTTAAGTCATTTCGACTTACGTAATTGTCTTTTCTCCAGTTTTTTGTAGATAGGATTTCTTCGTTTGTGGTATTCTTACATCTTACTGGATTTTTTTTCGCAGTCTAACATCTTGTTTGTGGTAAATAGGTAAATATAATCAAATATTGCCTCTTGCATGCTGATACGTCCCTCTGCCCATTGCTGTTGCATATGCCTTTCTAACAATACGTTAAAACCCGAAGATGAGGGCTGCTACGTAAGAAGGCAAACTTGAAATGTGTTTTCACCATACTACATATTATATTTTAAATTATTACATAAAACTAAAAACATAGAATTATAAAAATTTTAGTTGATCTTGCTTTCCATTTTATTATATACATTGTTTGTATTTATAATACTTCCATTCCTGGATATAGGCTTATTCCAATTCTTTCAAGATTTTTCTGATTAGAGTATATCTGAATACATTTTCTTCAGTGATACTTATGATATCGCTTTCTTACTTCTGCTGAGGTGATCACATACTTATTTTGGTTTCTCTAGGATGCCAAGCCAGCAGTCTCTGTGTCAACAAACTCAAGGACTTTCACTCTATGTGACCCGACTATTGTCGCGAAGTTTAGCCACTCTTTTAATATCGTCCGTTACTGTGGTTTTTCCTAAAAATTCTTCATTTCTGAAAATCATTTCATTTCGTCACTTAAACATACTTTCAACTTAATATTTTTCATGCCTAGTTGAATTGTTTGGTGTTGTGCCACTTGTTATCGATTTTCTACTTGTTTAAACACTTATGAATCAAGATCTTCACACGCTCAAAAACATTAGCTCGCCCTAGTTTTAACATTTCAGACGTTATTTGGTTATCTGTTTTTAGTTTATGAGAATCTATTTAGAGGATATCCTCAGCCCTTACAATGCAAGCAAGCAAGCTATAGAATCGAACTCAGCCTGTGAGACATGCACACTCTTTAGGTGTTACAATTCATTGTGGCGAGGGGATTGATCCGAGTAGATCAAGAATCACTTTTTGTTAGTTTTTTTTATTTTTCATGGATTTTTCAGATAGAGCTACGTGGTTATTTTGTCATTTTATTATTTTTTAAGCATTTTCTATTATTTGTTGCTTTGTTCTTCTGTATTTCTATCTATCGAAAACATCATACCCTATTGATTCTCGCAGTATCTGGATTGGGTGATTTTCAAGTCCAACGAAATTTTCCCTGGCTTTTTCTTCTATTATCTCCAGTACTCTTACTTGCTTCAGATCTCTGAACAGGAAGCGCTCATCTATATATCTGGGCACTTCCGCTATTTCCATCAAGCATTTGTTGTGGCCTATTTGTATCTTCTTTCTGCACGTGTGTCTGCTGGTTTTGCACGTATGTCCCCATGCGAGCGATGCCCATGTAATTATAGATAGTATGATGCTATTTATTAGTCTGATCTTTGTTCTTGTTGTTAATTTACTTTTTCTTCCTGTGAGTCCTCTCATGGCCGCTCTTGCTGCTTCTGTCTTTTGAATTGTTGCGTTTACACGTGGTGTAAACGCCTTTATCCAATGTCATTCCTAGGTATTTGGCTTCGTTTTTCCATTCGATAAGTCTATCTTGAACTATTAGTTGTTTAGCCGTGTATGTGCTGTACAGTAAGGATGACAATATTGCCCCCTTTGCTGCTCCGGCCTCCAGTGCTCCGTGTTTGGACAGGACTTGTCCTATTCGGTCCCCGAACCTCCGATCGCCAAGGTACGAAGTCACTAGTCTTGTCATGGCTCCCTTGTATCCATTTTATCTCATTTTAAATACTAGCCCTTGATGCCATACTCTGTGAAAGACTTTACTTACATCCAGGAAGGTAGCTCCTGTATATTGTTTATCGTTGAATCTATCTGCAATATATTCGGTTAGTCGGATGTTCGCTGGAGTGCTCTGAAGCCAAATTGTGCTTCAGCATCCCAAGCCAAGTTATCCCAAGCTGGTCTGTCTCTGTTTGGAGTCTTGTTTGTATGACTCTTTCTACTATTTTGCTGACTGCTGCAAGTAAGCTAAGCGGCCTGTAATTTTGCGGAAAAATGCTGTACTTTCCTGGTTTGTGAATCATTAGCACATGGGCTTCTTTCCATCGATTTGGAAATGGAATTGGAATATTGCATTTTTAATATTTGTTAAATAAACTATGGCTTTGATTGGGAGATACAGTAGAGCCCTGTTTGTTATTTTGTCCAGTCCATGTACTTTTTTGGTGAGCTTTTTCTGATTAATTCTCTTATTTCCATTGGAGATGTTGGGGCGATTATGCGCTCTTGATCTTCGGGCATTTCTGCTTGTGATTCTTCGAATTCTTCGATAAACCTATTAATATTTGATAACTCAAACCACCTAATCCAACAGAAATGCATTTTAGGAATAAAATCACCTGCTAACAAAGGATTTTAGAAAATGATTACCCATTGTCATTTATAAACAAGACATTTCCCAAAATTGATGAAAGGAAACAACACAACACCATAAGCAATCTAGAAACTCTCACAAGAAGAGATTTTAAGGTATGTAAAGGGTTTATCAGAAAAAATAAAAAGGATAGGCAATAAATAACCCAACCAAATAACACACAAGCGAGATCAATGAACTGCATCTATAAAATACTCTGCGAATGCAACAATTTTTATGTGGGAAAAATCGCAATATGTACGACTAAGTAATATGTAAAGTAGAGTAGTTGGAGGAACGAAATATTCTTTATTGACAAATATATATTAATGGACAGGAATCAAAAGGAGACAAAAACGATGACGAAAAACAAAGCGAAGAGTGCTAACGATAAGGATATCTAGTAAGAATTTGTACAGACAGGTTTTTGAAAAATTGCAATTTTACAAATTTCATTTATAATTTTAAAAAACATCCCTTTTAAAGGAATGTATCATTCTTTCTTGTAAGTATTTCGGTGGGCGTTAATATTTTTATTTTTAGAACGCTGATGTTGGTAAGCTTCCACTTAATTTTGATAAAAGGGTCCATTCTTGGAGAAGAATCTATCTAAAAGTCGCTACCCGAGAATCAAACAAAAATTACTTAACACAAGTTTTCTCGGATTCCTTTCCCACGCTGGCTTTCCTTTTTCGTTAAAAATAAGAAACCACAGAATTATTTGAGGCCTAGGCGGACAATGTTGCCACAATATGATTATTTATAATAATCCACAATAGGTTAGCTTTAATTAGAGAATTTTTAAATAGATTCGTTAAAATATTTCAATTGACAATACTAAAAATTGGTCTATATACTATAATATTTTGGGTAACAGTTAGCGTTCTGTCTTGCTTAGTTTTAGTATAAAGATATATTCAACAGACCAATTTTAAAAACGTATTCTGCTAAGATTCAACAAGAGGAGAAATACCAACGTTTGCTTTTTAAGAAAACATGAAAGAAGTTGGATAGACGTGAAACAGATCATCTTGGGTCAATAATATCACTTTGAAGTCAACAATTTCTCAGTTGACAATAAGAGTAGTGCCAAATAAACTAGTTATATTTTCTACAGGTATTGATAATTAGGTTTATCTGGGAACGTAGTTTTCATTCCTTCTTGACTGTTTTTTCTTCAGATACCATTTTCATTGGCATTTCAAATTGGAAGTATGTTGCATAGGATAAAGATCGATGAAAGGAGTTACGGTGGACCTATGTTCAAAAATGGACGATAGAAGGCTAAGAAGAAGAAAAAAATGTCCGACAGGATCGGTATGTGGTAGGATTAGCTCGCCGAAATATACATATAAGTGCACGTGAACTCTTTGGGATCTTATAATATAGCCACAACATTATTGTATGTGACTAAACTGAGAACTAGATTACATGAAAGTGACCTGTACGCCAAACGTCTATTGAGGGTTACATCAATACCCACAATCAATACCCACATCATAACTTGTAGTGGACTACAAGTTATGATGTGGGCTGGAATAATTTTTTATTATGGAACTGTTCCCGTTTTTGTCCGTCCCGAAGGCACTTTGAATTAATCTCAATATATTGATCGTATCTGAAAACCTGTTGGTCTTCCATTTGCCACTGCTGCAGGTCCTGATTTGCGTTACATGTAGGATAATGCAAGGTGACATACTGCAGTAACAGTAAGAGATTTGTTTAATGATGAGGGTATTATTAATTGATGAGATCCAAGATGTGTAAACCATTTTTAAAAATTATGACCCATATATGAATACATACTGGTAAAATGAGTGTGTTATATGTTGTTAGTTCGGTTTTTTGAGGTTTCTGTTGTTTAGGTGTTTACTTAATCCAAAATAACACATGTTCGCCATAGTAAAAGACTTTGTTTACAAACTTAATAGTGTAATTTTTAACACTAAAGTTTTTTATCTTTAGGCTCTACTGTTCGGAATCGACGCCATGTAGTATGCCATAATTTGTGTTGATTTAGAAAAAATAGTTTATCTATTGTACAATCAATCATCTTTAGTTCTAAAAAGGTAATCTTTT
Source organism: Diabrotica undecimpunctata (assembly GCF_040954645.1). Taxonomy (NCBI): domain Eukaryota; kingdom Metazoa; phylum Arthropoda; class Insecta; order Coleoptera; family Chrysomelidae; genus Diabrotica; species Diabrotica undecimpunctata. The sequence continues at coordinate 71,281,221 of NC_092804.1, read as the reverse complement.
TTAGTATTGAAAATATCAGAGCGACTCCCTGTCGTAAGACCACACGTTTTTCATTTTCCAAAGACTTGCAAAAAATAGCCTCGTATTTATTTGCACTGCGCAAAATACTTAACTCATTGTAGTTTTTTTTTTTTTATTTTTCGTAGCATGAATATCTAATATGTATATTGTAGATCTATCCGATAATAAACCACTTTGGTATTCACCAAGGAGTCCTCCCAAATGTGCACTTACACGACTACAAAAGAAGAATATCACTGCATATAACAATATCGTTCAAATCTAAAATCTGTTAACGCCTCTAGCGACAAATTGTCTTGATTAAGGCTTGAAACACCATTTGTTAAGTCTGTGTAGCTTTAAATTAAGCTACAAATCTTGTCCTTTTCGACTTGATATTTGTGTAATTGTAAAATTGTTGTCCTTTGTTGTATTTGAATTATCATAATTTAAAAATATCCATACTGTGGGTTTGGGATTCATCAGTTGCAATAGGGTCAAAACACCTTCAGTAGAAAGTTCATCTAAATTACTTCACGACTGACAAGTCAAACTTAATACTGAATTGGTAACAGTTGAATAAGACATTCATTCGAGTTTTATTCAGGCTACGATAGAAATTCGACATTCTGTATTTGAAAAATATCAATTATTGAAATAAGCGGTGTATGAATTGGTGTCACCGCAGAAATAAATTAGTTTTAGACAGTTCAGTAATAATTGGCATTTACGATTTGTTCATGAATCTATTGTTTTATGGGTGCTGAAGGAGAACATTGTTATATCTAAGTATAGCCACAAAAGTTTGGGTCCCAACTGAAACAACGTTCCACAGTCCTTAGAGAGCCTAGATCTTCTCAAACTTTCTTCGCCTTTGTCCTGATCTGGGCGTTTTTTCGAGTTGGGAGCACCGTTTTACTCAACGGCTCATTTAGATACTGCTCTATATACATATTTTATGTTGATTTTTTTTTTATTAGTTTAAATAAAATTCTATTCTATTATTAAACTATTATTTCGTTCTAAAGTAGCTTTGCTTCATCAATTAATAATAAAATTCGGATAAGAATAAAAATAATCATAAAATCTATAAAGTAGCAGAGCTGTTGGCAACTGTGTCAATTCTTTTTGTTGCTATACAATTTTATGGGCCATAAAAAAAGCAACCATGTCTAATTTCGAGAGTTATTTCAAAATGGACCTTGTTCTTTAGTATACTAGTTAAAAAGTAGTCAATCCGTGTTTTATAATAGGCTTCACACAAATTATGAGTTGTATTCGATATTCAATTTGTAATAAAGCTGTTTTACTAGTCGTAAGTGGATGTGGAAGAGGTATACTTAACCATAATAAATTGATTCATCAACTTGCCGAAATGACGAAGACCTAACCAATAAAATAATAATTTGGACGGAAAATGGTCATAAAACTGATAATCTACTTGTTTGTGAATTCAAATTATTGGGTACCTTGTTATACAGTTAAATTTCTTGATATACAGTTCCAGTAATGAGCTTACTAGATTGCTGTTTCTTCAACAAATATGAATTAATATATGAATTATATATATATATATATATATATATATATATATATATATATAACTTTTTTATTATAATTTACGTATTTTAATTAATTGAGTTTGAAATAAAACACTTTTTGTTAGTTTTTACTATATTTTTTTAACTATTTGTTATAGTAAACAAATATTTAACAACTGACACGCCAATGTCCTGATGATGATTTCTATCTTATTTTTAATTACAATGGCGGCCTTCAACCTGAACTTTACTCACCAGTCATTGTTCATATTCGCAATTACCTTCGGTTTTACCACAAGCTAACGACAGCGTCTAGAAGCTGCTTTGGTAGGGCGTAAATAATAGAAGTAATAGTAGGTTTTAAAAGACAAAGGCCCAATTAGCACCTAATAATTAGTTCAAGACCAGTTTTGCGCATTCATTAATACAATATTTTCATACAATGGAACAGTTTTGATAAAGTGTAATTTAGAAAATTAGTTATGAAGTGGGAAAAGCAAAATATCTAATAACTTCTTACAGGAATTTTTATAGAAAAACCAATATTACAGTTAAAAACATTAATACTACACAAGGACGGGAAAAGGCCAAGAAAACATTCGTGGATATTGACAGAGCGGAGGCCATCGCATTGGTCATTTTGGGCAAAAATGGACTACACCAATTATCTTTCATGCATTTCACCTTGCTCGTGTGTGCAATTGTGATGGATAAACCTGTAAACAGAAAAAGTTCTGGTCGTCCACTTAGAGACAATTCTCCTCAATAGTCCCCAATTCTTAATACACCAAGAAGAACAAATGCAGATATACGACGATCGGGAGAGATTCGAAAAAATTTAGTAGATCATTGCCAAAAGTATAGTAAGATAAAAAAAGCCATGTGGTGTAAACATCCAAATTGTCCTTGCAGATTTTGTGAAAAATGTTGTTTATCTGTTTCTTAAAAGGAAGGAACTACGTCAGAAACTTACAAATAATATAATGTATTACACTTAACTTGAACTTAGGCTTAGGGTTGGTGTGTTTGTTTAAAGTCCGATACATCAGGAACAGTATGCGTATCAAGCCGGACCCACTCCGGAAACGGCACTGCACCATCTTGTACAGACGTTAGAGTGCATTCTGGAAAACCAATTGGTGATGCCTTGTGGATTTCTCGATATAGAGGGGGCATTCAACAACACCTACGAAACAATCACAAGGACTTCGTCCCGCAGAAGTCCAAAATAATGCCATTTACCAGAAGGAGGAGATTAGAGAGATTGGGTCTTCTAAGGAAGCGAAAACATAAGAAGAGCATGCAACATAGAAGACATAAATGGATGGGTGACACAACGGAAACAGGAGTGAAACGAAAACATTAGTAGAATGACAGAGGATAGTATAGTACGAATAGCACGAGATAAGTCACTAAATGGACGAAGAAGTATTGACAGACCAAGAAAAAGATGGTGCGATAATTTAAACAATTTAGGACGCTTATATTGAAGAAGAAACAGGCTTTAAAGCCTACATACAAGAAGGAAGAAAAAGAAGAAGGGTCCTCTAAGCCTAAATGGCACCCATATAAATTTTGTAAGAGAATTTAAGTATCTTGTAGTATTAGTATTAGACTCGAGGCTTACTTGGAATTAGCACATAGAACGAATAATAAGGCAGCGGTAACTACGTTAATAGTAACTAGACGCACCCATTGAAAAATATGTGATTTATAGCATGGTGGATTTATAGCATTGCATTTATAGCATAGACCAAAGGAACAGCAAAAAAGTGTCATCCACAAACTAAGTAAGATGCGAGGACTTAATTATCTTGGTATCACAGGGACACGAAAGGAAGATACTAAGAAGAATAATGGGCGCATTCTGTGAGAATGGTATTTGGAGAAGGCGATATAATTTCGAATTGTACGAGAAGTATAAAAAAATAGTAAATGGTAGAGATGTAATATCCTTCATAAAAATAGGTAGGCTTAGATGGGCTGGACATGTGTCAAGAGCAAATGAAAATTACCCACCCAGACGAACTCTATTATCGGTCCCAGTGGAAAATAGGAGTAGAGGCAGACCACGACTGAGATGGAGGGACGGTGTGGACGAGGACGCAAGGAAAATCGGCGCGGCAAATTGGCAACGGTTGGCGATGAACAGAAACGACTGGCGAAATAGACTGGGGAAGGTCAAGGCTCAACTAGAGCTGTAGCACCACTGATGATGATGATGATCACAGGGACACACCAACAGCAGTTATAGTGACCCTACTGGACCTCCCTCCTTTACACAATTCTACGGGTATGGGTTCTAGGTCACAGCTCACACGGTAATTAAATATCTGATGACCTTGTCAGAAGAGCTACAGAATACTTCGGCTGTGGGCCAAGCCGGCTGTGGGAGTCCAAACAGCATCGTTCGCGACTGGAAAAAGCCTGAATCCAAAGACAACATATATGTTGCATGGTTGCAGTGAATGTGCACGGTCAAGAAATTCAGTTTTGTATGGGTTAATATCGGTATGATCCAAGAGAGAAACATATATGAAAATGTTACTAAGAAAGCCATCCATAGTAATAAAGACACAAAGCATGATGATGATCTGCATAAAACAAGTAGCAGTGACCATTGTTAAATATATACTCTCAAGTCTATACTTGATTTTATTACCAGTACTAAGGTAACCAGCATCGCTGTCAATATGATTTTTTGTTGAAATATTACATTTTTCATTTCTTTTTATTTCAATAAAAAAAAATAAGTATAAATTTTTTTTTGTAGTAGGTATATGTAGATATAAAAAATATCTAAAAAGATTATTAAATTGGATCAAAACGTTATATAAATATACCTACTACAAAAAATAAGTTTTTATACTTCCTTTTATTTAACATTATGGTATAAAGCCAACCACTTGGCTCGGCTCAGTGGTTTTCCCTTGGTGATGTTTTTTTCGCTGCAGGATCAAGTATATTTAAAAAAGCCAGTCAAACTTGTTTTATTTGGATTCAACTTTCAGTGATATCAAAAATATCTTATTCACGATTAAATATTAAGGGTAAATATGTAACTAATACAAATACTATGTATTGATTTCATTTATTTTATCTCTTGTAGTCATTTTTATGACAACACAATCGTAAAAAAACTTCCCCTAATCAAGCTTAATGAAACCGTTAACTGGATAATAGAGACATTTTTTATATAAACAAGAAAAAGTTCAAGATTAAGGGCCTATTTTGATAACCTATAGACTAAACCACTAAAAGCTTTTCTGTTTCTTACCGTGTAGAATCCACTGAAGTCAATAAAATATTATCAGCCTTATTTATCATTCATATTCCTTCTAAAAATACTTTTGAGAATTATTCGTAAGAGAATATATCACCAATGCAGAGAGTATTTATTAATTTGGATATAGGAACCACTTAAACCCACGGAAGCACTCTGTATAATCGAAGGTATTTTACAAGGTGATGTAAATAAACTATACGCTTTTTCATTAATTCAATTGACAATGTAAAGTCTTCAAAATTGATTTTGTATACAAAATTGACGTTCTAATCAGAATAAAAAGTCAAATTATGACAAGGTACTTTTGTCAATGGTGAATCATCACTATCAGAACTGTAGATTGTAGACTTCAATAAGGTCATTTGACTTCGCAGGCCTTTTTTCCATAGATGATCCCATAGTGTGCATAGTGCAGCGGGAGCAGCTGTGATTACTCTTTGAGTAACTGAGTTCAGTTCTCTGAAGCTCTAGTAGTATTTTAGCGTAGTGGGCAGAAATTTGTAATAACCACCTTGCTTGAGTTTGGCCTGAAATATTTTTACAGAAGCTTGCAATAAGTTCCTTTTCCTATTTTCGGATACACTCAACGATACAGATTTTTGGGATACCGTAGAATGGTCCTAATCCCTTGAAAGAGGTAACCTTTGTTTTGCAGTTCTAAGCTATTACGGACTAATCTGTTACTTCGGTGCAACTTGGCTGTCAGAGGCAATTCATATTTTGGCAGAATTGAGGCGTTCTTTTAGACACTCTTGAACACAAACATAATATGTTCCTAGATTGAAATAATGTAGGAGTATTTTCGAGGGCCAGTAATCCTTTAGTGTTTGGATGATTATCTCCTGTCTTACTTCTCCATAAGCTTTGGTAGAATAAAAAACATTCAACAATTTGAGTAATATACCCAATAACTTTATAAGCGAATTAAAAATTTGCTTTTTGCATGTATAATATATACATGATGTCCAAAATCATCTTGTCGAAAAATGCCTCCTAAGGGAGCTAGAACTTTTTAAAGATGGCACCCTAATATCGGTTTAAACGGTATAAACGGTTGCCTTTTAAGCGATAATATTCTCTATATTTATTTAATGGAATGTACCAATCGTTTGGCGTGAGTATGTTTTTTTTTAATTTTAGTCATAAGTGGCTCGTTTAGGAGTGGTATTGGATATTTTTATTCATAATTCTTTGTCTTTTAAAACTTCATGATTTTGACATTATTTAATAAATTATCTGAAGTTCCTATCTGCCTGCGGTAAACGCTGATCTGCTATTCAGGGCCCATTCCTTCTCTTGGGTTGGTAACTCCCTGGGAGTCTTGCGTTGCCATGATGTAAATCTGTTTAAACTAATGTTAACACCATTTAAAGGGTTTTTACACTCATATTTAGTGGCTTCCCTCATGTATACCTGGTAACTGAACTGATGATGGACTTATTAGTCGAAGAACGTTGTGTGAAGTTTCCCGAAAGGGCAATTTTAGAATAAATAAATATACCTTTTATAAAGGATTTTTGAAATAAAATTTTCCTTTACATGAAACTGACGTTTCAATTTTCCCAGACTGCGCCACAATAATCGTAGCTTATCTATTCATCTGAAGTTTTATATCCTTCCCCTTTGTGCACTTCCAATATTACTTCATCTATAATGATATTAAATAGTAACGGGTTTAGTGAATCACTTTGCCTAAGCTTGTTTCCTTATCTCCAGTCATGAACTCCAATTTTTCTGAGATGTACGCTATCTATTGTCTTTGTTGTCTTGCCCTTCTTTTTGTGATTGGACCCCGTACGACCATCTTTGGCATCCTCTCATTACCCATTATCATCACATGTGTCACCTATCTAACTCTTTGCGGCATTATGAGGCAGCTGATGCAGGTTCGTTATACAATTCTTCTAGCCCCTTATTTGTTACTCTTACCCAACCTTCCACCGTGTGTTTGCCTCCACATATTGTGCATCTATAATACTAATAATAAATATTAACACAAACTAGAGCCACAATAGACCTCTTAGGTCGGGTGGAAGGGTAGTTAAGCGCCCACACATATTGCACCTAACCTAAATGTTATACTAAATAAAGGATTGAACATATTATATAAAATTCAGATTAATTTCCCATGACTATCACTGATGATGAAAAGCTGGATTTACAGTTGAGAATTCGTGTAGTTTACCGCAATGTTTTTCTGTTCTTTGTCAATGTAGTTATTCAAATATTAGAAATAGTTTGGTAAACTATCCTAAATTGCGTTAGGTTTGGTTACCCATTGAGACATCCTAAAAGGATATTTTCTAGTAGATTAAAATACGTATATAATCATATGGGGACCGGATAGCTTAGACAGTAGAATGTCTGACTACCACGCAGAAGGCGTGGAGATCGATCCCCAGCGACGGCGAAAACATTATATATTTTTAAAATATCTGCGGGCTTCAGGTTGACAGCCTGAATAAAATGAGTATCATCTTATGTAAAACAAGGGGTAATAATAGGCAGTTGAAGCGTAGTACTGACCCTGTTAGCTTCCTTGTATATCGTAGGTCCCAGAGATAGCAGACTACCCTGCTATAATCCCAAAATCGCACTAAAGGTATAAAAGGAGACTAATATTGTTATTATATAATCATATAGAAATGTTTATAGTGTAACGTGATATGCTATTTCATGCTTCTGTTTATAAAACAATGATAATGCATGTGGGAACCACAATATTATCCCACAATCTTTGCTGTTCAGGGAATCAAAAAAAAATTTTTCAAAATTAAAAAGTTAAATACGTTGACTGATGTTTTAGTTCCAATAGGAAGAACAGTATATGATACACATTGAAAGCCTAATTCTATTAGTTAAAAAATAACTGTTTATTTTTTATCTACTATCTCTATTGTTAATGAGAAGATGAATAAACACAAAAAATATCATTAGTCGTAATTACAGTCATCAAGATAATTTTAAAACGTTACCGGCTCACTAATAAGTTTGATAATGATACAGGTCTATCTGGAGCTAGATCTTTCGGCAATCAAAATTCGTTATGCGACAAAAAAGGAACAAAATTAACGACAAAGACGACATTGACAGAACAAGTCTTGGCCCTCACGGTCCACTGAACAATCGTGAGAAAGGCAAAGCATAGTCAACATGCTGGTGAGTACGTGAATAGCATTATAATGCCATAAGTCATACTTAGAATAACAAACGAAAAAATTGTAGGTACTGCGCATCTAAGTGGAAATACACGATTTTGTAACTACGGTGCGTTAAGAGATGGTTTAACATTTTCAAGGACGATAGAAGATATATAGAGTGTCACACTCATATGGCCAGAATTTTTTTTAAATTATGTTGTACTAAAATGTTAGCATTGCACTTATAGCTGTAAAAAGTTTTGTTAAAATATGTTGTCACTCAATATTCTTGTCCCATAACCTAGTTGTTAAAACAGAAACTTTGAATTTAGGAAACTAATTTTATAGTATAGTATTAGCAGCATATATCCCGTGATTTATCTGTCGCTTGTCTACATATCGGTAAGAGTTGCTCGTACTTTTGATCCTCCGTTTTACCTTTATTGTTTTAAGATCTCCTTTTATTAAAAATTTGATATCTCCCGTTTATACCTTACGTTAAGTCCATGACCTGTGTTTACTGGATTTTGTTTAATAATAATAATATCGTCTGACATTTTTGCCGGGGAGATCCTTTCCGATAAGTTCCGGCACCAATTGCATCTTTAACCCCGTTTGAAATAGTGTCGATGCACACTAGCCCAGGGGGACCGACGGCTTTACGTGCCCTTGTATCAGTCACAACTGCTAACATATAATTAATTAATATAATTTATTATTAAAATCCTAAAACCCCTCAGAATCCCGTTTATGAAACGTTTATGGGCAATAGACGAGACGATGCGCAAACTAAAGTGATCAGGAGGTGCTCGGCTAAAGGCAGTTTTGGCCAACAACTCACACAGAGAGGTGTATTTCTCCAAGCCTTAACCGGCATTTTTTTTTTGTCTTAAAATCGGGTAGAAAATCTGGGATTGGATTTAATGTTTTCCCCGAACATCAAGGGAGAAATTGGAACAAATGATAAAAATCTTGATTGAAAAAAACCGGCTTCCAAATCTGCAGAAATGAATATTTAAAACCCGGCTTCCAAATCTACTGAAATAATCATTTAAAACCCAGGTGAGCAATTAAATCATTTAGTTTTATAGGCCTATCATTTTATTGATATTTTCATTGTCTTTTGAAATATTAAAAGTGTAAAATCCGAGTTTTCTCATATGTATCATGTGGCCTTGAGCCTAGATCATAAATTTATCGGACACCTAATTAGTTTTTTCTGTTTTTTTGTATACCTACTCGGTATAAAAACTTTCATGCCTAATTTACTAGATATTCTTTAAATGCGCAGACGCAATAAATAGACAGGATGACAGTCAGCTGATAAAATAAAATGTTTGTTTATTGTGGTAATTCGATGTAAGAGTATGTGTTGACAGTCATCTTTGGGTGCCTTGATGTTTCTCCAAATGTTATTTTTTGTAGATTTCACCCGATTAGGATAACGTTTAATATTAGAAGTAATTTAACCAAACACCTACTTCAACCCATTGGTAACCAGGAACCGATTGTCTCCAGAACCACAGCGTTCTTCGTCATTCGTTTTTTTTTTCGGAGCCTCAAGGACCGTCAGAGTCTTAAGGGGACCTAACCAGGACAGCTGTAGTGTTGTGACAGACATTAACAACAAGTTTCTCAGGGTTAAGGTTTTTCTTGTAATTTACAACTTTGTATATGCATATACCAAGGTTAGTACTTATTACAGTTTTTGTATCAGCTATAAAAAGTTATGTAAATAGTTATTAATTAATTAAACTAGATTCATTGATAGGGAAGGGGTTCATGATTTTTGTATAGCGGGTTTTAAAAGGAAAGGGAAGAAATTTATGTATCAGGTTTTTTTTTAAAATTATATATATATATATATATATATATATATATATATATATATATCTTTCCAAGTCTGTTGGCCATACTCATCACACTTGATCACTTTAGATATCTCCCAGCATCTATGTGTAAGCATAACACTTACACATAGATCTGGTGTTTAGCTGCTTCGACACATATTAGTCGTATATTTGTTAGGTAAGGTAGTTTCTTTTGTATAACCGTCACGGTTTTTTTTTAGTATTTATATTCCCTACCTTACCTATCTAGGATTTAACTTTCGTAACTAACCTTAGTGTTAAGATTTCGCTTCTCCCATGGACTTAGATTATATATTTACTAATACACCTTTTTGTTTGGCCCAGTAGTGGGGGTCCTTCATTTTGTCGTGGCTTTTTGGTCCTCGCATACCGTAGCCCCACTACTGTAATTATATTTTCTATATATAGATATAGGTGAGTTTTGTTAGTTGTTAATATTATAAATATATTTGTTACAAGTAGTTTTGCTTTTATTTCAGTTCCTGCTTACAGTTATAATATAGCAGAACAAGGTCAATAGTGTCTTTTCGGTTTTTAAACATTACTACAGGGTATTAAATCAATAGTACTTTATTCCTTGTTGTTCATAACTTCATTTATTTTTTCCGTTAATTTCCTTCAGAAATTAGCTGGCGCCCATTTCAGTATTTTCCTAGGCATCTCCGTATATTCTCTTATCTTACCCCTTTTATAGTTCCAGATTTTCCGGTGCATTATTATATTGTATTCTTTTGGATAAAAAGATCTCTTTTCCCCTTATCTCAAAGCCAAATTCTAGTGTAGTGAGGCTAGCCCGAATTCGTGCTTGAGGTTTTGTGTCTCTGTGTTCTTTTGAGCTAAGCCATTCTTTTTATTATAACTTCTTTGCTGGTTCTTCTCTAATTTATCATCTCCTTCTCCATATACCACCCACCACCCCCTAAACTTTAGTTAGGTTTCACCCTCTGAAGCACGGTGAACAGCTCGTATCATGTTCAATAATATTTGTTATTCTGATGTCTAGCTGCCTGGCTATTTTCTTGATGATCTCTTTCTAATAGTTTCTTTTGCGCTTGCCTTCCCACTCTTACAATCTTGACTCTTCTGTAATTCTCCATTCTCATTACATATTGGTTTCGTTTCTTTTTTGTTCTCTCCCTCATTGTAATATGTCCTAAATACCACATTGGTGTCTTATATTCGTTTCTTATTCAACTTTAATTTTGCATCCATTTTCTCATAAGTTTTCCTTCCCAAAATTTATTATCTATAATAGATAGATATCTATAGATACCTACTTTCTCAGAATCACTGATATCATAGTTAATTAGTTATTGCGATTTAGCAATTTATCTGTGGATTTTTGAAGTAATATTTCAATTCGTTCTATTCCGTTTCGTTGATGCTCAGTTACATGTATCAAATTTGGTTGTAAACTTAAAATCTAGATCGTACCATGTTTTTGACTTTTCAGACATGTCAACTTTTTATCGGTACTTATATTCTAGTTTACCATCATGCAGATAAAAAAATACAGAGATATTTAATATTTTTTGGTCCTTTTATTTGAAATCCTAATTTATTTTTAGAAATGTTGTTTTGATCGATAGTTAAACTCATTACCCAATTATCTAATTTTCTTTGGCTATCTAATTATTTAAATTTAGTTCTCCTAACCTTTTGTTAAAAGCTTGAATAGACATAATTATGTATAGAGAAGAAATCTTCACATTCTTCGAAACTCGTAGTACATGTTTAGAGGATCATTTCCTTACTACTTCAGCGGTTCAGCCAGATTCCAACAGTTTCCTTAATAAGTCTTATATTTTTATTAGCATCTGTCGTCGATAAAAATAATGAGAATGTGGTTTTAACATTTTAAAAGAATGCTTTTAAAGAACAAGAACATATTATATCTATTCAGATAATTGACTTATTTTTATATCAACGTCTTAATAAATACTTTTATGGTTTTGTAATTATCACAGCATTTGTAGAAATATTTTCTTTTTCTGGTAGTGTTGTCAACTGTTTATGTTAGTAATAATATAGATTTTTAGGCAAAACATTGGCTGAAAACTAACTGAAAATTCCTTTTTGTTTCTTTTTCATATGCGATGGCCTCTATATGACATAATGAGGACATCAGAAAAGGGTCTGCATATATACGTTCAGTCTAGAATACCACTTCTGGTTCATACCAGACGTATAACAAAGTGTGTGAACTGTTAACAAAGGTATGGTAAACATACTATAAAAAACAAGTGTTTAAGAGTGGTATGAGCGTTTTAAGATGGCCGTGAAGACGTTGAAGATGATGACCACCCCAGCACATCAAGCACCGATGAGAACGTAAAAAAAGTGACAGAAATGATTATGAACGATCGCCGAATCACAATCAGAGAAGTCGCTAATGAAGTTGGCATATCAATTGGCTCATGCCATGACATTTTTTCAAACGTTTTAGGTATAAAACGCTTGTCAGCAAAATTTGTTCTATAATTGTTGAATTTTGAACAAAAACAGCGGTGAATGGAAGTTGCTCAGGAGTCACTAAATAACGTAAACGACTATCCAGATTTACTCAAAAAGGTTATAACAGATAACGAAACATGTGTTTATGGATATGATATCGAAACTAAGGTTCGATCGTTCAAGTGAAGGCATCTGGTTCGTCAAGATCAAAAAAGTCTCGACAAGTGCGGTCGAACGTGAAGGTTATGCTCACTGTGTTGTTTGATTTTAATGGCATAGCGCATCATGAATTTTTGGCACAAGGTCAAACGGTCAATAAAGAGTACTACCTACAAGTTCAACGCCGTTTGCGTGGAGCAATCCGAAAAAAAGACCGGATTTGTGGAAAAACCACTCAAGACTTTTGCATCACGATATGCGCCAGTTTATACTTCATTTCTTGTTTGTGAATTTTTGGCCAAAAACAATATTGTAATGATGCCCAAGCCTCCATATTCGGCAGACATGGCTCCGTGTGACTTTTTCCTATTTCCAAAAATAAAGAAAACTCTACAAGGGCCGTCGTTTCACAAGCATAGATGACAGTAAAAGAGCATCGCTGATTGAACTATCTAAAAGATCGAGTTTGAGGAGTGTTTCAAGGATTGGCAGAAGAAGCGTTGGTACAAGTGCATAATATGTGATGGGGACTACTTTGAAGGAGACAATATTAATTTAGACGAATAAATAAATACTTTTTCAAAAAACGATTATTCCGGGTATTTTATGAATTATCCGAGTGAATCTAAAAGATTATATAAAGCAATAAATGTAGCAGTGACAATAATTAATCAAACAATGAATGTTAAGGGCAACGGAAATACGGTAGAAAACGGTGAAATTGAATTGGTGGAATTAATTTTAAATCCAAGTAAATTGACAGTCAAAAGCATAAATGTTGCCGGAAGAAAAGATGAAGTGGTAACATGAATTAAAACAAAAAACTCATGAAATCTACGAAAAACAGACATTGTGTCAAATAGATAATGCTTGTTGTTTTGGTAGATCATTTGCAAAGAGCAAAATCATAATTTGAAAAGTAATTTATAATGCCGCCACTGGCAGCTTCTCTAATTTCCGCATACGTCATTGAATTTAAACAAAAGCTTGATTCGCATGGTTTATTACGAGAGTATACCGTGGCATACATAATACGAAAGAACAAATTATATCAATTGAAATTAGCGACCTTGGCAAAGCAGCTGTGGTGGTGGGTTTAATAGAAATACATCACATGTAAACATTACAGAACACAAAGTAAAGATCAATTATTAATTTATTGCGTAATATTGAAACCATCAATAAATGATTATTTAACAATAAGAGTGTGGCTTCGTTTCATGGCCAACGCGTTGGATTGGATTGTATGTACTTCAAAAGATGCGGAATCCAGTAGATAAAAATTTGCGTAGTTGGTAATGTTCTTAGCTCGGTATTCTAAATAATCAGTGAAGACTTATCAAAGTAACATACTATTCTTAATGAAAATTACACTATGTAAAAAATCTAGACAGATGTTCACAAAACCATGTTTACAAAATTACTTGTAGAGGTTGCCAAAAAATTACGTAGGTGAAAAATAAAAGAAACCTTTAATGTTTAGAGCTCAATAGATAATTTGAACGTTTTGAAATACAAATAATTAATCTAGAGTTAACTAACTGTTTAAAAGATAGAGGAAATCAGTATAATATTATGAAATATATATATATATATATATATATATATATATATATATATATATATATATTTGAATATGGAAAATGAAATATTTCCTAATGACAATTCGTAGAAGTTGGTTATAGATTTTAAAATAAAACAGTGTTGTTTGAAATTGACTGCTTTAGGAGACTCTTCTTTAAGACAAATAATTGATCAAGAAATATTTACATACATTTTGCGCATTTTCTCAATAAGAGTTCGGTTCCGATTTCTATTAACAGGTTAGGTGCCACAGTACACACGGGTGGCAGCTTAGTTGGCTTTGCCAGCCATGCCTTAGCTGGTATCAATGTCTGCTATAACTTTATGTATATTGTAACGTAAATTGAACCGAAAAGAAAGGAGGCCCAGACGTTGCCAATACCACTTGAGTGGCCGAAAGACCAGGCCCAAATTAGCCGAAGGCCCCACTTTTCAAGATCTCAACCAAGAATAATTATATTTCTCACACATCTCCTTCTATCGTCGGTAAAATTATCCGAGAGAAGAGTGTTTCACGCCGAATAGCTTGATCGGCGTGCTATATTTTGATTGGAAACTTAGTAATTCTTTTTAAATTACAGCGGGTGAACAGAGAAGAAACGAATTGAAAAAAAAAAGATAATAAATAGCCATCTTGGTATAGGCATCTGTAAACAAATACTTGCTTCTGCTAGCGACATTTTCCAATTAAAATAAATGATTGGATTTGGTTTATTCCAATCAACGCTTTTGAGACGCAATTTTAAAACAACCCAAATCACTAAGTGCCTATAGACTATTGTGAGATTTAGAGAGAGAGAGAGAGAGAGAGAGAGAGAGAGAGAGAGAGAGAGAGAGAGAGAGAGAGAGAGAGAGAGAGAGCGATTAACAGATTAAGAAAAATGCTACAATATTTTTGACTAATTTTATATGTCCACAAATCTTATGGATTCACGATATGTCGGTGTCCACTACATTATTAACCTATAGGAAATAACTATGAACGTAATATGTGAATTTTATACAGAATTGCTTTCTTAAAGATGACAAAAATACTAGTTTTGAGCTTTGAAATTTAATGACACACATTTTGACTTTCATTTGCTTGTTTGAGATTTTGATGATCTGGTGAAACTTTGTCAGCCGTGTTCAATATGTTACATGGATTCATGAAGAGTCGTAGATTTCTTTATATAGAAAACGAGCGTTGATAAGACAAGTTATCAATAATACAGTGGCTAGTTTTTTGTACCACTTTGCTGGTATAAATATGCAAGATTTTAGTGTACTATAATCTACATTTGATTTAGGTTTGATCATTGATTTTGTTATAATTATTTCTTCAGTCTCATTTACGTGTTTCGTCGACAGACGATGAGTTTCTATCAAATCAAGTGGCTTAAGAGATTAATTATTTGCAAGTTAATGGCTTGTGTAAAAGTTGTGTGTGACAATCGTTCTACGTTACTCAAAACTTCTCAGACAATCTTAGTAGCAACGTCGGTGAGCAAGAAAGTAGTTCTTTTATTTCCTATACCTCAAACATATACCAAACAAAACCTCTTAACTTATTCGTATTCTTTGTGTGCTTAATAGTGCTTTTCGAAACACTTCAGTGCAAACACTGAAGCTTCTTCTTCTTTCCGTTCGTCTCCTGTCGGAGATTGATTATCATTAAGCCTATTCGGACTTAATTTACAGCTGTTCTAAACACTTGGTAACAAGCCAATCTCTTAGATTTTTCATACGTTATTCTTCTGCGGCCAGAATTCCTAGTCAGTGTTTCATAAAAAATAAAGATGATGGACTATGTTAGACTTCGTTAATAACCCTGGATATTTAAATTTCTGCTTAAAAAGCGCACATTTATATTTAAGTTGACGTGTCTCCGGGTTTTTTATAGTCTTCTAAAATGAGAAGTGGTTTCCACACTATATATCTTCAGCATCTTAAGGCGCCTGAGATAAAGCACAAACATGTACAGCACACGTTACAAGATTACCGGATTTCAAATCAATTAAATTTTCTGATAAAATTGTAATATATAAATCAAAATAACTTCAACTTAACAATAAATGCATAATTTTCAATATTAAATATTGTACTATTTAATATTTTCTCTTGGTAATTAATATTTCAAATAAATTCTTTATCCAAAATGTACACGACTGTATGTAGTTAAAATCGAAAAATAAAAAAGAAAACTAATGAGTAACGGAATAAATAACTGTTAAATAATTTTTACCAACTCGTATTTAACCCAACAAATGGATGTAATTAACTAAACTACATATTTTTTCACGAAAACCTTCGAAGAATGCTGTAAGAAAAAGTCGAAAACTCACAACATCTTGTTAAGTCATGACTTTGAATCAATTGTAACAAAATGATCTATGGCCTAGTCAGGAGTGACTAATGTAGTATGGAAATGTCAAAGAAAACATTAAGACGTGCACAGCTACATAGATTTTAAAGGCATATCCGCCACGCCGAGGAAGATGGATTACCATTGTAAAGGATAAATATTATGCCGTGAGACGTTAATCAACGCGTTTTAAAAATATTTTCTATATATATATATATATATATATATATATATATATATATATATATATATATATATATATATATATATATGTGTCATTTTGTGTTTAGAAGTAATGCAGTGAATATTTTGCCTACAGGTTGTGTAGTGTCTTAATGGAGCGCTATTATTATTATTGTATTTAAAAAATATAAGGATCCAAATTTTCCAAGTTACAAAAATATTTTACTAATTCATAGTGGAGAAAAATATGAAGAAAATACTTTCAAAAAATTATTTATAGACGAAAAAAAAAATAATATGACGTTTAATAAAGGACAGCTTATAAAGAACAGTTGTGTATATTACCAAATATTGTGGTAATTTCAAGAACATATTTATAACGAACGAAATTTATTGTCTACTTGATATTCTGTCAATATAATTCTTGATCTAAATAGGTGGTTTATTGGAAAGTAATATGTTATGTTTTTTGGTATTTAGTAAAGGGTGGGTTACAAAATGTTAAAATAAATTTTATTTAATAAAATAAATAAATAAAAAATGTATGTGTACAGTCTGTCCCAAACCCTTCTTTCAGTGCGTCACTAATTTTGACGTCATGTAGGATTTTAAGAATGTCGAGAATTATTGCATGATATTTTAGTTAAATTTGACAGTTGCAGGATTGTAACCTCTCTTTTTCTAATTGAAAATAATTTAATAATTTTAATTTTAGTCTTTGTTCTTTCTCGATATATCTCGGCATATTTAAAATATTTTTATGACAATAAATACAAAATTAAATTTTCACTGTAAAATGTCTGATAATACTAACCTGGAATGACAATTATTTTATCAGTTGACGTTGTGAAAGTACTGTCAAGATCGAGACCTTCTGCGTCAAATTATATTTATGCGCATCATTGATTGGATATCTATTTAGCGTATTCTAAACTCCAACCAATTATACATCCGTAAGTAGAATTAGCTTTACGATAAATAATTTTCTAAGTTCTATGTATAATAATCACAGACTCACGTTTTTTTCTGTCACTTCTAGCTTAATGTGTTAGAGAGAATTCGATAAACTATGACGCACTGAAAGAAGGGTTTGGGACGAACTATATTTTAGATAGTTTTGATAAAGACAAGGAATACCCGTCGAAACGTCAAGTAAAATCTAGTAACCGAATCTATTCCCAAGAAAGTTTTCTCTCAAAATATCAACTTATGGTTCAAGAAAAAATAAACATATATATATATATATATATATATATATATATATATATATATATATATATATATATATAGAATGTTCACAAAGATTTCCGCGGTTATTACAATTAAACCTAAAGCTAAGATTAATACTATTACAAGAATAAACATTAAACTCAACAGTCTTCCGGATTGAACCGCGTCGATTATCACTGCGCCGGAAGACTTCGAGACCCTAGCACTATCCACATCAATGCTCGAACCCACATGTTGGCTACGATATGTTGACGATGCATTCTTCATTTGGCCCCATGGCAGGGATACTTTGGTGTCTTTTCAAACCCATCTGAATGGTATACATCCTAGTATCCAGTTCACGATGGAGGTGAAAACTGATTCATTCCTACCGTTTCTCAACGATATAATGAAAAACCAATCCAAAGATTTTCATCACTCGGTTTATCGATAACACACCCATACCAATCGTTACTTGCATGCCAACTCTCATCATCCAACTTCACAAATTAATTCAGTCATTAATACCCTTGTCTCCAGATCAATACGTCTTTGCAATGATGCAAGTAGATCCGTTAAGCTGTATAGTTTAAAACAAGCCCTCATCCAAAACGGTTACCGCGAAAACTCGATAGGAGCATCCACAGACTTCAATCTCCCACTCAATCTCAACCCAAAGACTCAGACCCAAAAATCGACAAAATTCTCCAATCAAGACGAATAAAGACAATATTTACCCCCCAACAAAAACTTTCATCAATTGTCCGATCAATCAAAAACAAAATTCCAAATGAACAACACGGAGTTTGTGAAATTCCTTGTGTAGACTGCCCCCGATCTTATATAGGCCAAACAAATCGCAGAATTAAAAATAGGATTTATGAACATTCCATTTTTGTTCGCAATTCCGATTGATTTGTGCATGCAGATGCGTTTGTTAGAATAGACACTGGTGATACCGAAATTATGAACTATTGACGAAACATCACTAGTTTTTAATTGTAATTCATTGAAACTAGCTCTTGAAAACATCGTAGTCGATATAATAAATGTTTGCGATACTTTTTGCGTTTTGCTGTGTTCTATTCCATTCTAAAATTCAATTTTCTTGAAAGATGTTTGCAAAGTATAGGTGTACAGACAACCTTTATTTGGCAATTTAAAACATAAAGGTGATGTTATTTAGACGAATTTTAATGGATGGTTAAATTGCTTATCTACATTATACCAAATTCACAGCCTCCTCAAATCAAATTTTTTTCGATAGTTGAAGACTATCATTATTGATAATACCAAGTCATATTTTTGTGTACTTACGCTTTTAAAAATATGCATGATTAATATAAGTTTAAGTAGTTTTTATTTAAACAAAAAATTCCCCTCTTTTTAGAAGCTTTTCACGAACATATGTTATTGACACTAGATAAATAAAACACGTTCGATGTCCTTTCGGTTTCGAACAAAACATTCCAACCGACATCGACAGCCAACACCCAAAAACGAAACTATTTCCGGTTATTTCTATCTTGTTGTGTCCTTGTCTCTTAACTTCTAGTTTCTTGTTCTTCATCATCGAGCGATAGTCATCGATCAACTTCAGGATATATCGGCTTGACCCAAAAACACAAAAAACGCACTACGGTGCTGCGAGTGATGATGTTATAGCTAATCGAAGCCAACGCTTTCTTTCGACATCAGTTTTCGCTTTTACTGCGTGTTTATAAGCTGGTGTGTGATTGTGTGTTAACTTTCTTTTACATCAGTCGGCATGGCATATCGATACATTGATGCGACAATCCATTTGCTGTATTTGTATTTCATATGGCATGTTTTAATGTTAAATTACAATTTTCATTATATTGATGCAAAATATCTTTGATACAAAAGAAGTTAGTAATTTATTCTACGTGATATAACTTTTTTCCTTTGATTGATGCACAAAGGCACCGTTTATGCATGTCTTTCAGCCCATCTTTGTTGTTTTATTGATCTATCCTTTGCGTCTTACCTTATGTTCTTCAACATCGCCGTACGTCTATTCGTTAGTTTTTAAATTTTATGTTTAATTTTATTGTTCGATAATTTTAATTTTTACGGGAAAATTCATTAAAACAAATGTCGCTTTTTTATATTAAATAAATTCAACTCTGGCTACTCGCACGAGGCGATTACAAACAACATTACAGACCGTACAATAGTATTAATAAGTTATGTCATATAAAAATATTTTAGAGTTTATGATACAATGATATTTTTCTAAAAAACTGAAGAACTCTGTCTAACTGGTTGGGATCACTGAGACTGTTGCCTAGCTGCGGTTTGAGATTTAACTGTCGCCTTACTTCACTTTGTTGATGACATTCGGTAAGAATGTGTTTTACTGTTAGTTGGCACGGGTATGTTTGACAGATAGGTCGGACATCTGATGTCATCAGGAAGCCGTCTGTTCGTTTGGTGTGGCCTATGCGGATTCATCCTATAATTGTAAGGTCTTGTCAGTATGTCTATACAATGAAAGCTGAATTGCAGGAAAGGATGTATTTAAGGAGCTCCAGTGGGTTTGCCTCCTGGTGAATCTGTATGCTTCTGTTTTAAATTATTTGCATTTCATTCATACCAATTCTGGATATCATTGTTGTATTAGTTCTCTTTATCTTTCCTTGGCTCCTCGGTAAAATGTTATTACCAAAAAAAAAATCAAATGTAGACTTGTATGAAAGAACACAATAACTATTTATAATTTGGCTAGTCCTGGTTAAAAATACTATTATTTTTTTCAATTTTTTCTATAGTGTATATTTTGCCTAGTAATAATATACATTAGGTGCAATATTATTTATTGCTAATTTAGATATTGATTATTTCTATAATTTGTATAAACAATCGAAACAGGTTTGCTGTCCCAGTTTTTACGTGTTTTATTTTTAGCATGATCTCCGGTGATTTTTCTTTTAATGGTTTTTAATACTTCACCTTGTGGAAATGTCCGTGATAAAAATGTTGTCCATAGTGCATTCTTATGCAATAATAATACAAGTGCATAATTGTTTGAATAATTGTGACATTGTCGGTTCTACCTACATTTTTTCACACGTGCTAACTTCTGCAACATTGAACTGAAAGTCAAGTGATCTACCACATAAATAGGTCCGTCAACCTTGTAAATGAATTTGTATAAACATGGTCTATTTAATGATTTTAATAGCTTTATTTTCGGTTGGCAATAAAAGGGAAATCTGTAACTATTTAGAGAATGACTCCTTTTTTCAAAATTTTAGTTGCAAATTTTGATAGTTTCATTAAATACGTCGTTGAATGGAGGCACAAGCAATTAATGAATTATTCGTAAATTAAATATTCATAAAATTTAAGTTACCAGAATTGAAAAGAACTTTATATACGTCTGTGAATACGTCACTGAATTTCATTAGTGTACGGCGTTAAATCGCAAATTAAATAAAAAATGTTTATTGACCACACGTTGCTAGAAAAGATTATAAACTGAAAAAGATTTGTCTGACATTCAATAGCAGTCTATCTAGAGTCATTCAATAATAAAACTAAATTGGCAGGAAAATAGATATTTTTTTTCTTGATGAGTTTTAGTTGGTGAATGACTGTACCAGCTGAGGTAACGTGATAATTGTGCGATAAACACCTTTTAAGATTAATACATTTTAGATAAAACTATGTTTAGGATATCCTCATTATTAGATATATATCGAATTTTATTTTTGATCTTACCCAGTCGTTCCTCGTTTATTTAACATTGCCCTTTCCGTTGCTCTGTCTGTTGTGGCTAGTTTGTTCATATTTGCCTTGGTGAGGGTGCAGGTTTGGCATCCATATGTCATGATAGGAAGGATGCGCTTTGCTTCTAAAGTATTAAGGTATTTTGCTGTTCTTAAGTATTCAACTGAGTTTTCCAAATCCTGCCAATGCCAGTCTTGCTCTTCTAGTAATTTCTGGTGGTCTTTGTCAATTTTCAAAATTTGGCCTAGGTAGATATACTATTGAATTTGTTCTATCTCAGTGCCATTTATAATTATACGTCTGGGGCCTTCTGTGTTTGTCATTGTTTTTGTTTTTGTCATATTAATTTTTAGGTCTACGTATTGGGAACTATCTGCGAGTTCCCCCGTCATAGTTTGTAGTTCCTCGAATGAGCTCGCTATAATTACGATGCCGTCGGCGAATTTGAAGTGGTTTAGCTTGTCGCCATTAACGTTGATGCCATATGTTGACCAATTTGTAGTTTTGAAGACGTCTTGTAGGGCTAGATTAAACAACTTTGGCGATATTACGTCGCCTTGTCGAATTCCTTTTTTTTTTTTTAATGGGGATGGGATTTTTTTTTTCGTTTAATTGTACATTATAGTTGCGTTTTCATAGATATTATGTATTAGTTGCCTATATCTCGCATCTATTCTGCAATTAATAATAGCTCGATCTATGGCCCACATCTCAATACTGTCAAATGCCTTTTCTATCAATTCATTGTCAGCAGATGGTCTGATGTACTATATATTTTGCGGATACCAGCCCGTTTTACCGGTTGATAATTACCCATTTTGTAATTTAACCAGTTGTAAATAATTCTCATAGACAGTAGACTTGACTGAAAAAAAATGTAGATCTATACATCTTTAGGTCACATTTGTCCCTTTTTTTTGTAGTATTACTAGACTTTAGTTCTAGTCTTTAGGGATTTTGCCATTATGGAGACATCTGTTAAATAGCTCTCTTAGTATTAGGATTGTTACTGTCTTGTTTGTTTTCAAGTTTCAGTTTTGTAGGTTTCATTATTTTTATTAGTAAATTTTTGTTTTTGTCTATTAATCTTTTTTTTTTTTGAGTTATTATGACTATGCAAATAGTTCTCTTATAAATAATATTACAATTATTCAATCAATGTCATGAAAAATAATCAATTTTAATTTATAAAATCTAAAAAAATAATGAATGTGAAAATACTTTATTTTTATATCAGCGCCCATTAACATTTGGCGCCCTGGAAAGTCGTCCGGCTTGCCCGCCCCTTTATCCGGCACTGACTGCAACAATATTAAATCTTGATCAAATGTCTATAATAGTTGAAATCACAATTATTAAGTAAGTGCAAGATGAACAGTTTACAAAATATTTCCGAGTATTGAAAAAGTCAGATAAAGATTTTATTTAAAGTGGTTTATTCCCAGTAAGATATTTGATAAACGCAGAGATTCCATAAGAAAACAATTTCAGAACAATATTTAAATATTAAATGTTATTATGGTGATAAAAAACATTAACGATAACCGCCGATATGTAGACCTCTTAATGTGACATACGATATTGAATGTAACATGATAATATTGACCAAAATACTTTAATATTAAACCTAAACAACACATTTAGTAGTTAATTATTATCACGAAATGGTCAATTTGATATCACACACGTGGAAAAAATATATTTTTAAATTATGATCCACTAATGACTTATCCATTACATGTAGTGTACGTATTATATAATAATATTACTACGGTATCGTGACGAATATGAGATCTCGCAAGGTTAAACAAAAAACTATTCTAAACAAATTTTGTCATGCACTAATGTTGCTTCATTATTATGTGAGCGGCAATTTATAACCTGTTACGCAATTCTGATATTAGAGATTATTATTCAAGTTGATACATAAAAATATAAAGGAATAAAATATTTGCAGGAAACCATTTATATATTAAAATGAAAGCAATCAAATTCAGAAGTCAATATAGGATTTAATAGAAAACCATAAAATACTTTTCTGTAATAACCGTTCTATCGCGTCGCATCGTTCGTCTGACTTCAATCATTTGCTCTTTCGCTGTTACTTCAATTCTCCATTTTTTGTACCCTTTTTTTTATCTTCTGCACTAAATTTTACTAAACATCTTATTAATAATCTGCCATTTTCGATCCCTATTGCACAATCAACTCAATAATATCTCTGAAGCCCATCTAAGAAATCTGAAATTGTGTTTTTTGAACAGTTGGTACCAACTGGGAATAAACCATAGCTGCAAATTTAGAAGTTTTGTAGTTAACATTTTGACCTCTAGGTCAGAAGCTGTTTTAGAAAACATTTTCTATTTGATCTGCTAGATAAAAAACTAAAGTCTGTAGGTCATCTGGTCTTTGGTTACCCGGTCGTTTGATTATAACTACGTTGAAATAACTACGATAAAATTGAAACAAACTAATATAAAAATACTCAAATTTATGAACATTGGTAAATAGTTATTTTAAAGCTATAAACGTGTTTATCAAATAATTACCTTCAAATCCGCTCAAAATGCTTTACTTTTTACTGCTAGACGGAAGTTTGTAAAATAGTGCATTTTTTGGCCTTAATTTAAAAATTCCACTGAACCCACTACAGAAAACATAAAGGTTTTTGTTATCAAGGTTCATAAAAGTCGTCAGATAGCTGGCCGGGTCAAGTTCCCAACATGGTACTTTTTTTACCTTACTTTTCTGTACTACTTTGATGTTTTGGGTGCCTTGATATGTAGTTTTTCAGTCACATGTAAACAGTTTCTGGACAAACTTTTAGTTTTTGTTGATTTGAAGATCTGTTGTTAATTTTAGAATTATAGGCATGAATTTTGTCGTCCTAAGAACACGGAAGTTTTTAAATTGCATTTTTACCCTGTTTATTTTCCCACATACTGCACTTTTTTCGTATTCCATTTCGAACACCTTTACTATACAAATATTCCACCAATTGCCTTTTATTTACTTTTGACATTATTTCACGTTTACAACCAACACTATTTGACAGATGGTGTTTTCATGCGATTTTAATATTAAAATATAACCATAAAAGATATTAAAATGAGGAAAAATATAAAATTCTCAATATTTTCCAGATGAACTACCTCTATGTTATCTTTGACTGAAACTACTGGTTGGAAACTTTTGTCAAATTTAGTCTAACACTTTTTACCTGTAACAGTTTTTTATTTAATTTTATGACCTTCCCAGTGTTTTTTTTATTTTCAAAAGAATATATAAATATATTGCAAGAGCTATATTTGTTTAGTGCATTTATGCGCACTCGTGTTTCATAAACAAATGAATTACAATTTCGTCACCTGTTGCCTGGTCATCTGGTTAATTATTATTACTGAAAGTGTCATGGTCATCTCATACTGGGTGATTCAAATAGTTGTAAATCTTGTGTAATAATTGTACATAGTAGTTGTATACTTGTTATATTTATCAAATTTATCTTCACAGGTTTATATATATTATATTCCTATTTGACATGAGAAATAAAAAACTATATTCCCATTTAAAATTTCAATTAAAATAAAAAAATTTCATGTTTCTCAACCACGAGCATATAAATTTTTAACTCACTGTATATGACAAATTTGTAAAAAGAATTATAGCTAGTTTTAAGAGAGTGTTTCGCAAAATTGTTTACTAGCCCCATGAACAATGTATTAGTAAACAATTAAAGACAATTAAGTTTTCGTGATATACGGGTAGGAAACTCATTAGCCTCAATAACATGAATGTTACTGTGTTTGTGCTTCATTGGTTTCTTCAATTTTGAAAAAGGTTTTATATGTGTCACGTGGATTTTTGATCCGTTGATGATTCTTTAACATTGCCAGGTGCCTTTTCACGCTTCTGTGTTAAAATTTAATTGTATACATATATTACAATTACGACTTAACAAATCTATTTACATAAATGAAAAAAATTTTTACTAAATTTTATTATAAGATTTGTTGATCTTGACGACCATTTATTTTGTTAAACTGGATTGCTTTTATCAACTGAAATTGATTACTTCACATGTAAGTTACTATTTGTAATAAGTATCTCTTTTCACTTTTCTTGGAGGTGCCATTTTCCAATTGGCATCCAGTTAAAATTGGTCTCTTCTAAGAACAGCTTTGTCTTTCACAGATATGCAGATGCTGTTTTGTAAACACTAAACGAAATAACGAAATGTTTTCGGAATATATAGAATAGTTAACATCCTAGCTTTTTCTTTTATCATCACATCTGACTGATATCTTCAAGAGTTACAGTGTGAAAGGGGTTTCACCCCATTCCATTGTTCTTCACTGGTACTTGTATTATGAAGGAATATTACCAAGCCGCAAGCCCTCATCTCTTGTCATACTGCTCAACCGTAGGCCGGCCAGACTCCAGCGTATTCTAGTCTCAGTAGCAGATTCATTTATAATTTTAAATTATTACGTTAACCTTTTTATTTTACTGTACACCGGTACTGGATTCGAACACACCCTCACTAGAGACGCACCCCACGCTTTAGCGAACTCGGAGTCGATCGCCTGCCCCGTTTAGCTATCTGACCGACTTTTTTTCTAATAGGTAAGTATATCGTAATTAGTTGGGCTAACAAAAGTTTTTGGTTGGGATTTTAATCAGTTTCACGCAACAGTACATGATGTAAACATACATAAACTGACTGGTTTATAATTTTTGGTTTTCTGTAAAACAGAAATACAGAATATGCTAAAATATAAAAGAGATTAAAGTCCTTCTTTGCAGCTTATGCACGAAAGTTTAATAGAACTCAAGAACAATGAAAATTCGAAAGTAAGTGGACAGATCTTAGAATCGTTTACAATATTTTGGAATCGAAAATTCCAATTTGAAATACCTTCAAATTCTGAAAATTACAATTTAAATATCTTTGAAAATTAAATTATTCGAATAAATTCTAAACTAAAAGTTGTCTAAGTTCATAGAGTTCATCAAATCTTAAATTCAGTAATTAAATCGTGAATAATGATTTCTGAATTCTTTAACTTTTCACCAGTTTTTTAATAAACCATTGGAACTATCTCTTCAAAACATTCTAACTAAAGCGACCGATTTCGGAGTTTAAAATCATCATCAGGCCCGATAGCATAATCCAAAAAAGCATTCTGTGGGACAACGGTTGAATTAAAAAAAATAGTTTTAAAATTTTTCTCCTTCTTCATGTGCCATCTCCTCTAAAGTTGGTAATCATCATGGAAATACGCATATTGGATGTTATTGCACTAAATAGTTCACACTCAAATTATTCAACCACGACATAGGGTACATCTTCCTCGACTTCTCATTCCTTGTATTTTTTCCTGTATTATCACTTAAAGCGGATTATAATGTTCCCCTCTCATGTCCCAAATGTAACTTTCTAATTTTAATGGTATTCAGCAATTCCCCTTCTTTTCTCATTCTTTTCAATTCCTTAACATTTCTGACACGATCCCCCCAACTTATTCTTAACATTCTTCTGTATACCCATACTTTGAATATTCCAGTTTGTGTGCTAAAATTTTGATATGTGTTCAGAATGAAGATTTTAAACTGTACAGCTCTAATGAATGTAATGCACCAAGCTAAAATTGCCAACGTATTATGATTTTCCTTCGTAATTATATACCATGTTATCTAAACTTGTAGATACGTATATATTAAAGAAATACGGTAAGATAACACACATATCGTGCCCGCATAATTTTCAAATCGTGATTCAATCAAGTCCGAACCCATTTCAGCCTTAATAAGAAGTGCATGTATGGATATTATGATTTATTTAGTCGTATATTGTATTTTGCAACCACGAAAATGATTATTCCTATGTTAGGAGAGCAACGCGCTGCTAACAATCTATCTGGTGACAGAATCTATGTATGGATCGTCCTTGACTTCGCCATCGTCGTGTCTAGGCGCACTTTTCGAGTATCTTTTGTTTTCCTTTTATGATGGAGAGTGGAATTTACAAAGTCGAGAGTGCATGTGTGCATGCGAGTACTCACGAGCGTGAGAGAGAGGGAGCGAAAGAGAGACCGGTTTCGTTATAAACCAGTTGAAAAACATCGCTTTTATGTTGGATTCTAAGGTTTATCATATACAGGGTAATACAGTGTTTCTTTAACTCTATGTTGGTATTATTTATTATTATACATTGACTAACAAGTACATAATTAAGTACATATCCGACCAAAAACATGCTGTTTGGTTATTATTACAAGGTTGATGCTTAAGTTCGTTCTTATCGTTTACACTCGTCTCCTAAACTGTGTTTAGGGAGTAAACTTTGCAATATTAATTACATTACTAATGATCTATCTTTT
Organism: Diabrotica undecimpunctata; assembly: GCF_040954645.1. NCBI lineage: Eukaryota > Metazoa > Arthropoda > Insecta > Coleoptera > Chrysomelidae > Diabrotica > Diabrotica undecimpunctata. The sequence continues at coordinate 71,253,314 of NC_092804.1, read as the reverse complement.
TGGAACTTAAAGATTTCCTTTTAGGAAATAAAATATTATTTTACAACATAATAACATAATAAATCGTATTCCTAAAAAGAATATTTTTTCCTATATTACTTTTCCTCCACTTGAATAAGTACACAATTTTGGCAGGTGATAGTCTTAACTTTATGAGTCTTGTATACAAGATGTTTACACATATATTTTTGTAATTTTTTACCCATTTTACGTATTTTGGACTAATAATACATTAATTTACAGGTCGTGAAGATCTTTCTCCACCAAACAGTCTAAACGGATACAGTGCTGACAGTTGTGATTCCAAAAAGAAGAAAGGACCAACACCGAGGCAACAAGAAGAATTGTGTCTGGTATGCGGCGATAGAGCATCAGGATATCATTACAATGCACTTACATGCGAAGGATGTAAAGGTAAGTTCTTTTATTTTAAATTAATTTAATCCAAATTAAGTTTCGTTAAGCTGGAAAGGAAATATATCCCTTTATTGAATAGTTTATTATCAGATTCAAATGTAAAATCTAATATATCCATTGATTGGTTTGTGTCAGAGCTACAAGATTAATTTGAACTGGATAACATATTTCCTTTAAATTTAAATTACACTCTACAATATTATAAAAGAAAGCTAAATGAAACAGCCGTGAAGAAGTCGGGAGTAAAGTATTAAAATATATGTAAATTTTCCGTATATACCAGAGAACAATGTTCAGTATCATGAGCCAGATGTCTTTTACAGCCAGATGGGTCAGAAAATAAAAGTCCCCTTTTACATACATCTTTTCATTTTCCTAGAATTTAATTAGATTTTTTTGTTTGTGTTAATTTACAGATTGGCAATAAAATTAATGAGGAGGATATAAATAATATCCAGATCCATAATAAGATCCATCGCAATTGTTCCTATTTGGTGTAACCTAATTTAAGTAATTGGAGTACGAGTTAAGATCAAAAACATGGGAGTACATAGAAGTTGCAGAAGTTAGAGAAAACAAAGAAAAATGAAATCAAATAACTAGAAGTCGCCTACATTATACTACAATATATTAAAAATTATACAAGTCTACTTCCCAATATGTAAATATGAAGATGGAAAGATAGAAAAATCATATGAAGACAGGGCTATAGAAAAAAAAACAGAATACATCACTAATATACATCACATCATATGAAAAAATCAGAAAGCCACAAGCTCAAGAACTGATACACATAAACTACGCAGAAAGCAGGAATACTTTTATTGTGAACAATACGGTATTTCAGGAAAAACAAAAAAAGGAAGTTGGACATGAATAAGCCCAAATAGTACAAACAAAAACATAATCGACTTTATTATAAATTCCCAGAAACTGCTGGTAGTTGTTCCAGTTGTGAACTGTTTTCCCTTACTGAAAAATATAACATTGATCAACAAGGATCCTTAACCGATGACACGGCGATAGCGGCCAAACATAGAAATGTAGATATAGCACTAAACAACATGCAAACAGCGTTAGACAACAGAGAAGAATAGAGTATACAATCGAATATTCGAATATAGAATATAATCGACAGAGGATCAATTATTGACTGTGCAAAATAATTCCATCGAATGGAAAACGAAGCTAAATACGTGGGAGTAATAGTGGACATAGGATTAACCTTCAAACAATACGTAGACGCCACAATACAAAAAGCCAACATGGAAAAAGCGTTAAATAAGAGGACTCGCAAGTAGAAGAAGCAAACTAAAAACGAAAACAAATATGAGAATAAATAAATAGCATCATATTGCCGATACTAACGTACGCATCTCTCGCTTGAGGACACGTCAACAACTAAGAAGAAGATCAAAGCGGCTCACAACAGTAGCCTAAGAGAAGCAGTCAACGTATTGAGATACGTCGCTTAACTTTTTCTATTCAGAGAACTGCAACAAGTCAGGTTGACCGATATTATGACTGAAAAGGCCAGAATAAAATTTACGGAGCTAGAAAACCATCCAAGTACCGAAGTATCATACTGCGAGAGATAATGAGATATGATCCATTCCACCGATGGAAACACAAATGTCCGAATCAACATATACTGGATTAAAAATAAATATATACCCCGGAGAGAAAACAAAAAGGAAAACCAGAGAATAGTTCGTAGCTATATCAATGTAGACAGTCACAACCACTGTGTAGACCCACTAATAAAATTTTTCTTTCATCCTAGGACATCCTACCAAAAAATATATCCAAAAAAACATAAAAAACGGCTTCGGCCATCAAAAAAAAGCAAAAATAGAAAAAATACTAAAAACCAAAAAACCCGTTCATCCGAACTGGTCGTAGCCACCCAAGACTCCCACATGAAGGGCATTTATCTGATAGTGTGCCCCTATCGCGCATCAAAGTGCTATAGGACTAAAGGGATGGTCTGGAGCATTGGAGCGCGGTGGAGTGATTCCTGTTTATACTTGAATTAATACATCTCGCTCCAATGAACTGTTGCACCCCAAAGTCATTTCAAGGGGCGAACAAGTCTCTTAGGCTGAATTTAATAAAATGGCTTACTTGCTTGGATCCTTAAATGACTTCTACTACATGTCGGTTTATAAAGTTCTCCGACGTTTTCCGACTTTCTATCGCCACTTCGTCCGGTCGTTTCATAGGTTCTATTCTAGGTTTCTTTCTTTTAACTATTTGTCTATTCCTTCTCTCCACCTTGTTCTCGATCTACCACGGATCCTTAAATGACGCGAACAAGAATATCAAGAAGGCGATCATACCCGCCTCCTAAAAAGTAACTAAAAAAAATCCCCGCCTCCTAAAAAAAATATTTCGAACAAAAGAGGAAAATTAACTGAAAAATCGAAAAAAACTAATTAAAAAACTAAGCTGGTGAGAGGTGAAAAGATAAACACAGTCGAAGACATACGTACACTCATTAGAAAGCAGATTCAAGAAAAAATTAACAAAAAGAACGAGAAAATGATTAAAAAAGATAACATATTATCTATCTAGATAACTGATTAACAGAAATCATATAAATAGATATAAACATATACTTATTCAAATAAAAAGAAATAGGAAGAAATTACAAACAATAAAAATGACCATTTCGACATCTTCGTATACGGCCTGCTAAAATAAAACAATAAGTATCTTAATTTTTAGAGAACTTTTTAGAGTTTTTTGCCGTTACCTACTCTTTGTGTGCAAAGGTTTTCAAGATTTGTTTGAAAAGATTGTCTCTGTCATTATTGAAAAAATATGAATAACTAAAAATACGAAGTTTCAACCTATGGCAATAATATACAGGTTGTTCCATTTAAAATACCAATATTGTTGTTCACTTCAGGTAGAACCGGAAGTGGCATGTCTGCCAAAATATTTACTCTAAGTTTATCTTAACTTGTATTCCCCATAAACCAATTTTCATAAATAGTGTAACAAGTACCGATATACCTAAAGATAGTGTAAGCTCATCGTGAAACACCTTGTATAACAAAACTAAATATATAAATGTATAATAAAACTGAAGTAACATTACTGAAGTGTGACTAATTGCGTATAATCTATAAAATCTGTAAAAAATGATGATGCGCCACAAGGTGAAGAAATGACAGATTATATTTTGAGTAATACCTAACGTCAGTAGAGGAGCAATTTATGTCCGAGCCCAAAATTGAATATTCTTTGCTCTAAATCTCCATTAAAAGCGATAAAAATCGATTAAAAATCGGTCTCTTTTTAATGTTGTGTGACGCTTTTTTATCGGTTTTTTCAGCCATAAAAATCAGTTGTTTATTCCAAAAAAATATATGTAAAATCGTTGAAAAATAGAAGTTTTTTTGCGTTAAAAAAGTGTTATAAACGATCGATTTTTATCGCCTTTAAAAATCCTAAAAAACTATCCATTTTCAATCGATTTTTATCGTTCAAAAAACGTTAAAAAACGAGTGATTTTCAATCGATTTTTAACGGTTTTAAAAAAGCGATTAACCACGATACTTTGCGAGCGATTTGGTATTTTGGACGTCAGATTTTCTTATGGAGATTTAAACGGGAAACAATTTTTGGATCAATTTTGGGCTCGGGCATTCATTGCTCTTGCACTACCGTCTCATTTTATTCCAGGAGTAGTTATTCTTTTTATTAATCTTTAATTTTTGCTGCAGGTTTCTTTAGGAGAAGTATTACTAAAAATGCGGTATATCAATGCAAATATGGCAACCATTGCGAGATTGATATGTACATGAGGCGGAAATGCCAGGAATGTCGTCTGAAGAAGTGTTTGAGTGTTGGAATGCGGCCAGAATGCGTGGTACCCGAAGTACAATGTGCAGTAAAGCGAAAAGAGAAGAAGGCTCAAAAGGAAAAGGACAAACCGAACAGTACTACAAATGGATCTCCAGAAATGATCAAAATGGAACCAGAGGTAATTATACTTAAGTTAATTACAACAAATTTATTTTTAATATAGTATTTAAGAAAAACCAATTAAATTATATCTTTCGATCCAATAAAAACCAAGCAGAACCGTATGCCTCTCTTTTTAAACTCTATGTTTTCTATCATTATTATATTTGAATATTTCTTTATAAACCTCTCTGTATTAATATGTATTAACTCACACATGTTAATTTCTCGTTTCCTTTTACTTTTTTTTTCTAAATATTTGTTAATTTTTTTAATATTACCCAAAATAGCTCCATTATAGCTGGTACATTCAGTTTTGTTCTGAATATCAAACTATCATCGTTGTCTAGCTGGGTTTATTCCGTAAAAATATTCAGTGAAAAACATGCTACAAGAAAATCAATTCAGAACCAGAATAATTTTATTTGTAAATTCCATTGAATACGCTTGTTTTATACTATTGTACACTATCGAACACCCTTAAGTGCCAAGGTGGCACTTACTGAAATTTTTTGCTGAAATGGCCAACGCCAATGAATGATAAAATTTAAAATTAAAATATTTCAAAGTATTCAGTAGATACTAATTTAGATTGATTAAGAAGCGTTCTTTTTTATAGTTCAATATAAATACATTTATTCTTTTATATTAAATTCATTTTGTGTCGCAGTTAAAAACACAAAGTATTTTTGAATTATTAAAAATCCTATCTTTTATATAATAAATACTCCTTTGTAGAGTGTTCTAATGTTTATATTAGTTGCCTAAGATCTAACATTTGTGATATATTTAACAACAACTTATACCTCTTTTTTAAATTTGAAATATCGTTTATCTGCCGAACGTTTTATAAATCATAGTGATAAAATTGAGGAGACAAAACGGGTAATTAGGCTTTCTGGTTTTTCTGTAACATTATATCCAATCGTTAGCCGATTATGCTTTTCCAGATTTTATGTGTTCATTAACCTAGTAGTCCAGTCGTCAGAGGTTTGATCTCTAAAAACATAACGAACAAGTTGAATTTTGTTGACAATGTAATTTTTGGGATCCCAAAAAGATGCAAAAAAGTTTGCAACTCCTACCCTCGGCCACCGGACTTCCCCCTTAAAACACCCTCGTAGAGGGAGGTACGGATAACATTGATTTACCAATACTCTATACGACGTAGAGAAAAATGTTTCAAACAAAAAATGTAGCTGAGATAATTTTGAACAATTTGTAGCACTTGATCACTTTCATTGATCGGTCGCTGTGGAACTTCCTATGTTAGAGTCTAATCTTCAAAACCTAACATCAATTTCGACTTTGAGTTTTTTCAACAAATAAGAGACATATTTGAGCCTAAAAAACACTGAATTTAGATTCGTCACGGGAAATGCTTTCACGAAGACGGGAAATTTGTAGCTGAAGTCTGTAGTTTTCAAAAGATTAGGCTCAAATAATGGAAATTTCATAGTGGTATCGGAAGTTGCTTATTCATTGAGACTGAAATTGTAATAATGCTGATTCAGCATTTCTTTCACTGTAAATATCTGTTTCATAGACAATATTTTTGTAATTATTTAAAGGAAGATACTTTTCCTTAACGATTTATGTTCAGATATTCATTTCATGCATTCTTTAGTCATATGTAAGATATATTGTTATTGGTTTGTGTATAAAGTTGCTGTTAAACGTGTGTTAAGTCTATGACATATACCTCCTATATATACTGCCATATTCACAAGAGCTGCATTACCCACAGTGCTATTAGAACAAATGTCATACAATTAGAACACACGTTTACGCAGAACTTAAGAAAGAAAGAAGAGGTTTCCAGGCTCAACATTTATAAAACTAATCAAGCAGATCTACTAACAGATGATATTTAAGTTTTGGAGAGATGGAAAGAGCATTATGACGAGATACTAAGTGGAAATATGGTAACAAAAGAAGAGGATGAAAAAAAATGTCGAAAAGAATGGTCAGAAGCAGTATTATGTTTAAAAAGTGAGATACCATTCTGCAGAAACAGCTATCCTCAATGTAGTGACAAAATACTGACAATCACAATAAAAAATAGATTGAATGAAATATGTAGTAGGAAAATATGCTACCAACGAGGCTTTTATCGAATGTTATATTGATCATATTCATCTTTACAAATTTTGTTTTAGATTTACATGTAGGTACGTGATAATGGAACCTACAAAGTTTGTAACAAAAAAATGTGTTTTATAGTTTATGTCTCTGTTTTGTTACGTATAGGTAAACTAGACACTATTCATAGAGCAGATAGTCAATAGAAGTGATAAATTTTATTGATGTCATGAGAATCATAAAAAATGGCAAAAATCGCACAACGTTTATTTATTTAAAAGCTTCACAGAAACTTACTTCATTTGCGGCAAATTACAAAAATTGTATAGGTACAAAATGTGCACTCTTTCCCTTTAAAACCTATTTCGATTTTTGTCGACAGGACATTCTGATTAAAATATGTCGAATTTTTACCGTTGAGTTGATACACATTTTATTTAAAAAATTGATTTCGCGCTCGTATGTTTGTTGTTTCTGAGAGAACGGTTCATTCCACAGAAAAAGTGCGAATAAACATTTTTGTTCAAAACTAACTCAGTTACATTTCTTGTTTGAAACATTTTTTTCTACGGCATACAGATTTTGGGTAAATCGATGTTTTCCGTTACCCCACCTACCAGGATGGGTTTTAGGGGGGCAGACCGGGGGTATGAGTGGCAAACTTTTTTGTATCTTTTTGGGGTCCCAAAATTGATATTCTCGGCAAAATTCAGCTTGTTCGATTGTATAATTTTTAGAGGTTCAGTGGTATTTTCTTCACTGACGACTGGACTATAGGGTAAATTTATAAAAATGTTTATGTATATGTGATATGTAATTGTTTAAAACATTTTGTTCAAACAGAAGTCTAAATATAATTTCAATTAAAGTAGTGGAAATGCACCAAGGTACCAACATTTCAACAACGTTTGGTATTATTTGCTATCAACAAGTTCTCATAGAGCCAGCTGGCCCTTGATTAAGGGCCGGCAACCCCAGTGTTAGAGTCCTACGTTCCCATAAAGTAAAACACCGTTTTTACCCATGCATGTAGTGGCTTCAAACATTAAACCTAGAAAAGTACTGATGATGGAATAGTTATTCCGAAAACGTTTTGTGATGTAGCCCGATAGGGTTTTTATATTTTTTAAACAAAATTTTAAAATATTTTTCTTTCTGCCAAATTGTATAACTTTTTATTATTAATAATCAGCACTTACCACTTGACGATATGTAGCTTTAAAGCGTGTTAAGTATTTGGTATATCTTATTAGGAGACACATCAGATCAGTGGATGCCTTTATAAGGTTTTTATAATACTATGGAAGATGGAAGTAAACATTACGATGCCTGTCCACCATCTTAATCATCACAGCAAATATTTAGTATTTATTCTGATATTATAAATCGCTCAATAAGCCTTGGTTAGGATAAATGAGTGGAGAAAACAGAAGTACATTTTTTCTAGCTCTAGATCTTTGTAGATTGCAACTCTATGATGAATAAATTATCACACGCAGTAGAAAATAAATTTGTAGGATCTGATTTGTGTGTTTATAGTCATAGTTATACAATGATCAAACCTGCACAACCAGAAACGCTCCTCTACGGAGAGCTAGAGCAAAAAATAGATTTAGAAAATTCTTAATTTGCTTACCGAAATTTAAAATAATGACGCAATCGAAAAAAAAATTAAACAATAAGTACACGCTCGTCTGGTAGTGATTTATGGAGTGTGCCGTACTACTCATCAATAGGTCGATTCGACACACTAGCGTATTCCAGTCTAAGTAGCAGATCATTTAGAATTTTAAATTACTATGTTAGTCTTTTTGTTTTCTGTCTACTACCTGAACCATCTTGAGTGCTATTCCCGTGGCAGTGCTGACCTGTTTGGCTATCTGACCGACTAAAACTTTTTATTACTTTTTTAAATGTTGTACATACATAATATGACTGTATGTATGTATGTATGTATGTATGTATATATGTATGTATGTATGTATGTATGTATGTATGTATGTATGTATGTAACTCTTTTAACTTACTGTTTGTTTCTATGTACAACATAGTTTTGATACCTTAGAGGTAGTAATGGGTGAGGTATACTCGTTTTTCTCCCAATATTTCTGTAGTTCTTGTCTACTACTTTTATGGAAAGATTTTTGTTCTCTCTCTCTCTCATTTCTCTCTCTCTCTCCTTTCTCTCTCTCTCTCCTTTCTCTCTCTCTCTCTGTCTATCCCATCTGTCTCTCTCTTCGCCCATGTTTCTCTCTCTCTCTCTCTCTCTCTCTCTCTCTCTCTCTCTCTCTCTCTCAAGCCACAGTGAAGCATGAAAGTTCAAATCTAGGATCTGGTTAATTCTTTAAGTTAATGATTTAAGTGATTTTTTCGATTATTTCTGAAACCGTTCACTAAAAAATTGGATGATTGCATGATAGATCTAATTGTGGGCTTTCATTTGACGTATACCTTGACCTTGAGTAATGGATGTGTTAATTTTGCTAAAAGCATAGTATAATAATTAGTACTTTTACAGTTTTAGTTTAACTTTGTAAAAAAAACAGACACTTGTGACACAATATTTGTTAATTTTTTAATGTAACTATTATTGATGTCAGAGTCATAATCGCTTTTACTCTTCTCATTTTATCTATTTATTTCTAAAAAATATTACCTTGGCGTATTTTTACTACTTATGATTAATTATGTATTTTCGCTGCGACCTTTGTTTGAACTTTTTTGAATCGTTCAGTAAAATTATTAATATTTCTATTTAGATCCTCTTATTTCAGCTCTCGGATTCGGAAAAAGGAGGCACACCGAATGGATTCGTCAAAGCGATTTCTCCCGAACAAGAGGAACTCATACATCGACTCGTGTACTTCCAAAACGAATACGAACACCCGTCAGAAGAAGACGTCAAACGAATTGTGGTAAGTAGAAATTGTTCTATTGCATTTAATAGCTCATTACATATAACCACTATTCGAATCTTATTGATCTTTGAGAAGTAAAGGTTGTTTAATCAACAAAGCTCTTAAAACTTTAGTACATTTCCGAAAATTCCATGTTCACTTTGTTATAAGCACGATCATTTAAACCTGTAAAAAGGCAGTAAAATGTTTTGCATTAATGAACTTTTTGTATATTGTTTTTTCCTTTCTTTTTTACCAAGACGGAAAAGAGACGGTAGACGGAAAAAGTTAGGCACCTACTGTGGTTTTATACACAATGCAGTACACTAAAAAGAAACTTACTGTTAAATTTCACAATTAAATAGTATCTATAATTGTTTGTAATATTAAAAATACTACAAATATGTAATAGTTTTTTATTTCCGTCTACTATAAAGTAAAATACGAAATTAATAATTCAAAAAATAAAGTATGTAGTCAATACGTTAAAAAAATACAAATATCTCCTCTCTTTTCTCTTCACTGTTCATTGTAATGCTATCAAAAACGCAACTGTTCATACCCAAGCAAATGTTCACATCGAGTGCCCTCCAGACTGATGCAACCTGATTTCGATAATGTTTTGGTCCGATCTTTAAACTCCCTTCTTAATTGGCTAGCTACTCAAGTTAACATATATTACAATATTTTAGATCGCTTCTTAGGCTCCCTTAGCAACTTGACACTGACGCTGTTTTGTCACTCACTACTCAGACTACTTAGCCTTCGTGTATATATTTTAGTACACACCTTTGGCGACCTAGCTATATCATACAATGTGTGCAGAGTGTTGTGATAGTAATAACTGATTTGTTTCTGTTTTTAGAATGCACCGATGGAAGGAGAAGACCAGTGTGATGTTCGGTTTAGACATATAACAGAAATTACGATATTGACTGTACAACTTATAGTAGAATTTGCTAAAAGGTTACCAGGGTTCGACAAGCTTTTACGGGAAGACCAGATATCGCTGTTGAAGGTAAGGATTAAATTCAAACTATAAATAAAATATAATAGAATTTAAAGTCAGTGAATGTTTTCCATTTAACAGCTGCAGTCTATAATTATTAAATAAAAAAGTTTTACATATTAAGTATAAGTAATAAATAAAGTGAAAAAATTCACATTTTTATGTAAATATGTTTATAGGCTTGTTCAAGTGAAGTAATGATGTTCAGGATGGCAAGGCGATATGATTACCAGACCGATTCCATTTTATTCGTCAACAATCAACCATATTCCAGAGACAGTTACAACCTCGCTGGCATGGGAGAAACTATTGAAGATCTGTTACATTTCTGTAGGACCATGTACTCCATGCAAGTCGACAATGCTGAGTACGCGCTGCTCACAGCCATCGTCATATTCTCTGGTACGTCGTAGGTTATTAGATTTTTATTAAAAATCCCTGTTTCTTTCTAACTCTATTCTGACAGTTACTTTTTATTCAATTCAAAGCTGAATTATTTTTTAATGAAAGTCAATGGTATTTATAGCCATTTTCAAACCTATCTCCATTTTTCAAAGTGTGGTGGATGTATACGTAGAAAACGACTAGTAAACGTTACAAAGGTTCCTTCGAATTTTAAGTTTTTAATTGTACATCAGTGCATTAAAAAAACGAATAGCGTGACAATACTTAGTATATTAATTATAATATTTTATATTATCTACATTTAGCCATAATTTGATTCCGATACCTAATTACTTGTTTATTTCTATATCTTTTTAATGATGTTTATTCAGGAATATTTTTTTTGATTTTGTTAATCATTCAAGTACTTATTTAAATGTCTCCCTTTTTTATTTTCATAGTCTCAGTTTTTTACAAGTTACGTAGATTATCTTGGCTTGGACAGTGGTAAAAGTCTCATGCGTCACTCACTAACATTTAGTGGTCCTATAAGAGACGTACTACCACTGTAAGCATTTCCTTAGTTTTTTTCTTATCTATTGTCTAAGATATTCTTACATATGATTATCCAATTTCTAGACCTGTAGGTCAGTATATTTGTTATAACAGCATATACAGTATAACTATACTGTATATGCTCATTTTTGTTTTTCTAGTTTTTCCGTTTTGCTTTACCATACTGAGTATTCGTTTTCTTATTAAGTCTGATGTTTGTTTTGAAGGTTAATTATTTCAATATTCCTCAGTTGTTCCTTTATTTGATATGATATTCCTGGGAAAAAAAGAATTCTATTCCCATGGTATAAGAATAGAATTGAATGATACCTGCCCATATAAACTGCAATTTGCAGATGATCAGGCTGTCATAGCAAACGATAAGGAACAGATGAAATACATGATAAGAAATTTGAACGAAGAATATCAGAATTTCAGACATTGGAACAGACACAGCAAATCTTGTACTAGATAACAACAAGGAGATAGGGACTGATAATGAATACAAATATTTAGGAACAATATTCAATCGAGAAGGAAATATAACCAAGAAAATGACACCAGAATATTACAGCCAGAGAATCTACAGGATGCCTTAACGGAATTCTTTGGAACAAGAATATAACAAAGAAGAAAACGTTTATTATCTATAAAACTCTGATAAAATGTATGCTATAATTAAACCGATGTAAAACGTGGCGATTAACAGAGACAAACCGAAGAAAGATAAAAACCACGGAAATGGATGTAATAAGGTGAATGATAATGATTTTCAGAAGGGAGATATAATAAATGAAGAAATCAGGGAAAGCATGGGAATAGAAGGTACAATAATAAATGACATACAATGAAAGCAGCTCATACGGTATGGACATGAACAACGAATGGAAAACAGAAGAGAGGAATACCGAAAAAAACATAGATGCAAGGAGTAAGAAAATGAATCATCTTCAAACAACTATAGATAAGGAATGTATAATTTTATGGCTTATCGACTCCTGTTGTATATATGCTTGTGAGATTCTTTTCATTTATTAGATTTCTGTTGTATCTATTGATGATTATCTTTGTTGTTTCCAAATTTTGGGATCCAATACGTTAGTAATTTGCGATCTGTGCTTGCATTCTGCTCTTCTTTTTACTCTTATGTCCTTTATTTTTAGATATTTTAGTAGAGTCCACTTTAACCTTTGACCCCATTTTCTGGTGGAGTCATGTATTTTGTCATGTTTTATGTCGAAGGTCTAATTTTATTTCATGTGACGCTTTATGTCAAATGTCACGTTTTATATCACGTATTATATCACGTATTTTCTCACGTTTTATGACATGTAATATATCACGTATTGTTACGTTTTATGTCAAATCTACACGTTTTATGTCGAATTCTTTTACGTGCCCAACGATTGTCGAATTTTGACATAAAACTTAACATTTGACATAGAACGTAACATTTGACAAAACGTGACATTTCACATAAACGTGACATTTGACATGGAACGTAACATTCGACATGGAACGTGACATTCGACATAAGACGTGATATTCGACATAAAATGTGACATTTGACACAAAACATGACATTTGAAATTAAAACGTGGATTAAAGTGGCTTTTTATCTACTGATATTGTGATTTATTTTAACGTAATCAATAATGGATCTGAATTTGCGTATCAAATGACATAGACCGTTTCTAATTTTGAAGTGATTCATTTCGCGTAACTCAGTCATGCTTTCTCTTATCTATTTATTTGTTTATTTAGATTTAAGTTGTTCTGTACTTCTTGTTCTGATCTTCTGGTGAACCGTATACTGCCAGTAAGATAAGATGCCTTTCTACATTTTTTAATTAAGTTGTCAATTTGCTCATTCGTCGTTTTTTTTTTCTTTGATTTGCAGCCTTCTTCATTTTATTTTCAATATAATTCTGGCCCACTCTTTCTTATATGCTAATATTCTGAAGCATGACAGTTAACAAAATCAATGAGAGCCTGTCTCCCGTGATTATCAGAAACAAACCTAGACTATACAATATATTTAATTCAGTAAAGAAAGACAACAGTTGGTGCCCTATTTCATTATGAATTTTGCCGTCAGTCTCTTGCTACCACTAAATGTTTCCTGGATTTATTATAAATAAAATAAAACTTAGATACTATTTATTGATAGTACTATTATATTATATCGTAATATTTTTTAGATTATAATTATATTTATTTTTTTTTTTCTTTATTTTAGAACGACCAGATCTAATTGAAGGTTGGAAAGTGGAGAAAATCCAGGAAATATACCTAGAAGCACTACGGGCATACGTAGACAACAGGAGGAAGCCAAAACCAGGCACGGTATTCGCGAAACTCTTATCAGTGTTGACAGAGCTGAGGACTTTGGGAAACCAAAACTCGAAAATGTGCTTCAGCTTGAAACTAAAAAACAAAAAGTTACCCCCGTTCTTAGCAGAAATTTGGGACGTCGACCTGAAGACATAGTCTACATGACCCCCCCGGATACCCCGGAAAGGGTGGTGCTACGAAGGTACAACTGTTCGATTGTTATTAAATATCGTTGTATATAGAAGCAAAAAAGGACAGAGAAAATCAGACAGTATGACGTTAGCACCACCAAGCTGGCTGTGAACAATATTATATTACTCTTTTTTTATAAACTAACACGACGGCACCTATAGAAGAAATATAAAAAAAACATTTGTTAGGATGACGTAGTTCGACTTATTCATATTAAGAATCAAACTATACGTAGATTTTTTAAGCCTCTATGAAAAACTTTTATATAAGAACCTTTCTTGGCGATATGCTTACTTAATTGGTAAGACTGGACAGGACTGAACTAAAAAACCATTCAAGGTGCCTTTCCGCTTAAAAACGGATTTAAAAAGTCTGAGGGCTGGTGCAAAAGAAACGAAAAATTAAACAATGAAGAAGAAAAGAAAGATGTAAAACGTAAAATGTCCAAATCGTGCAATTTAACCGTTTTATTCTTGGATATAAAGCACCGTATTTTGGCAATGGGGCGGAATTACTTCAAGGGGAAGATTACAATAACTAAGAAAAAAGAAAATCAGCAGCCGTCCGAAGAAAAAATATATGAAAGTGAAGTGATTTCAGACGTAGCGACTTGAACTGTGCTATTTTCGACGTGTGCCATCTCAAATTTTTAGATGAGGCACTGTACTACACGTGCGCATTGAGTATAAGAATAACATAACCTCTTTATAATAGACTATCCTGCCTTGAAAAACTATTGATGTTTAAATTGAATGTGTAGTTAATAGTCTACTCATTTTTTATACGATATAGTTTTCGCCATTAGACATTTCTGCAGCTAGATAAGAAGAAAAACGAACAGAACACTAAAAAATTGAGATTTTAACACTTAATACTGTAATTAGTAAAAAATCTTCTTATAATATCTGACAGATAACATGCTCACAATAGATCTGGAACCTTGTACTAAACATTTTAAACCAAGTAGTAGTGTGCTCTTTTCAGTAATAGTAAAAAAAAACTTTTAGTGTCATTTCAATTTTGTCTTTGTCTATATTTAGAAATATCGAAAAATGGATATTTTTAATAAAGTTTCTTTATTTATTGTGTTATCAAATGTTGGCAATTAAACTTTTTACACTTTATTCGAAGCACCACGAACAAGATTGGTGTGCTTTGAGATTTTAATCACTTCTAGAGAATAATCTATGCATAACTTGATTACAATTTCCTTAATAAAATTTCGAACAATATACATATATGTTTACGAACAACCCTTATGGTTTGTGAAATAACTGAATTGCCAAATAGCGTCATTTAAATATAAATTCCACGATCTACTCTAATTTCGATTTTTCAATGACTCGCTATTTGCGTATTTTATTTCTTTGAATCATATCTTCAATGCTTGAGATTAACATTACA